>NC_051186.1:82505368-82585128 GCF_013339695.2 Rhipicephalus sanguineus
CCGTCAAGAATGAGAGGAGTTACAGAGGTTTCTCGCGCGCTTGAACGCTTTCTACCTTCTCTCGTCACGACGAGTGCGCTGGAAGCTACACAGGGAGGGAGGACACGATGGAAAGAAGTTACTTCAGCACGCGTCATAACGTTGAGCGAGCGTGATGAAACGTGATCGTTCTCTCCCGTTGAGATTCCTGCGGCCGAGCGTTGTGATTCCTGCGGCCGATGCCTGAAGACCGAGCAAAGCCAGGCGGTCGTCGTCCGGCGTCTGCGAAGAACATGCCAGAAGGCACAGGCGAGGACAGAGGAGTAAAATATGGCCTGCACTGAGGTCACACTGAAACCGCCGCGCTAAAGTACGAACATGGTGGTGCGCGAAGTTTGCGATGTCACGTTAATGCTATCAGTACATCGCATGCGTGTTCTTTCGTTATTCATGCACGGCGGCCAAAAACTTTCCAGTCTCGTCGTTAGCACAGTCAAGCAGGTTGATCGCTCCCTTTTAGGGGCGATGCTCCTTAAGGCGGCACCCGTTCGTCCCTCGTAGTTGTCGTAGTCGTAGTGCGTAACCAGTCGTAACGCTAGTACCAGATCTTGACCTCCAAGGTGGTGCCGGTGGGATATTTTTCCTGTACATTGTTGAACAATAAAAAATTCGCAGCGTGCGCGTTAACTAAAAGCCGAATTCTTCTGTCTCTCATTCCCCATCAGCAGCCATTGGCATGTCTCAGTAGGAAACGTTAGTAGAAGTAGAAGTGTAAGTGTTAGCTAAAAGCCGACTTCTTCTGTCTCTCATTCCCATTAGCAGCCATTGTTTACCTCCAAGGTAGTGCCTGGTGAGATTTCTCCTGTGCGTGATTAAACAATAAAAACATTGTTCAAAACGCCGTTGATTGATGAAATAAACCAACGAAAGACGCCAGATGTTTTCTAAAACCAAACGAAGAACGCCAGATGTTTCTAAAGCAAAACGAAAAGACGCCAGCTGGCTTACGAAGACGCCAGATTTTTTCTAAAGCAATGTTTTCTAAACAATGAAAATTCACAGCGTACATGAAAATTAAAGTGAGCTGCAAGTCGTCATAACTCATCGAACCTTTAGTATAAACGCGCACGATCTCACGTCGGTGATGATGTACTGGGCAGAATTCACGGAAGATTCACGGTTTACCGATGAACCTCCGCAGCTTCGCCCACTCACATCATTCACTCCGTGGATATGCTGTGATTTTTATGCTGCCTTGAGGTCATCAAAGCCGCTATGTCGGAGTACCAATACGTCAAGAAGCTGCGGTCATGACGTCGCGTGCAAGCTATCACAGTGGGGCGAGAGGGGCCCTCGACCACATAATCTGGGGGGAGAGGGGAGAAAGAAAGGAGGGATGTTAACCAGTCAAGAAGGACCGGTATGCTACCCTACATTGGTAGAGTGCGATAGCTTCCCAGGGGCTAAAGCAAATATAAGTTATAGAGAGGTCTGGGAAGCCCTGCTACGGAGCGAGGACCTTGATTCACAGCATAATAATAATAATAATATCTGGGGTTTAACGTCCCAAAACCACGATATGATTATGAGAGACGCCGCAGTGGAGGGCTCCGGAAATTTCGACCACCTGGGTTTCTTTACCGTTCACTTAAATCTAAGTACACGGGCCTCAAACATTTTCGCTTCCATAGAAAATGCAGCCGCCGCGGCCGGGATTCGATCCCGCGATCTTCGGGTCAGCAGTCGAGCGCCATAACCACTAGACCACCGTGGCGGGGCTATGCTCTACTCGTGACTCTGTCATATACATTCTTATCTAAAGATGTCATTGCCGTGTGAGTCAAGCCATCCACCTGGCGAAAGAAGCCGCGAAGAGCCAAAACCTCTTTGCTTTTAATCACGGAGGTCGAATACAAGCTTGCACCAATCGGCGCTCACTTCAGACTGACGTCATGAGCCGGACGGCCGGTGACCCTGCCTTCGGAGAACATTGCCGCGTGCATGAGCGGGACTATTTCTTTAGTCGCGGAAGCGGTCGGCTCGCACGCTTCGGTCGTCTGGCGGGGGGGGGGGGGGGGGGATGCTCTTAGTAGGTTGTATCCGACTGTAGGCCTGTGTGCCGGGGACGGGGAGTACGGGGCCTCCTTATCTGGCAGAACACTGAAGTTGTTATCATCATCATCACCATCATAACCATCATCATCAGAATAATAATCATCAAGTGAAGACCGATGGTCTTTTATGTCCTTCCGACTACGACATCAGTCTCACAGCTTCCCGCTATGTGTAGATCACTAATGTTGAAACCAAACCAAGACTAGGTGACACTGGAGTTTTAAAATAAACCCGCGCAATCTCCAGTTGTTGGCATGTGGCGATGCCTCAGATTACCATCATCATCGTATTTATCTCACGTGGAGAGTTCGTTTTCTCCTTCTTTTCGGCAACTCTCGCGCATCTCAGAACAGGGTCGGATGATTTCGGCTCAAACTGTAGTTGGTATCGCTTTAAACCTAGCCGTAGTTTATGTGCTACCGTCATCAAGCTCCAGGTAATATGTCCGACATCACAGGAAGGAAAACGCGCGGCAAAAAGGTCCACAGCCTGCGGCAGCCCCTCCGGAGGCATGGAAAGGCTGTCGAGTCGAAAGAAACCACCGCAACCGCAACACTGGAAGCAAGTGGCCTGTCTCCTAGGGATCCTGTCAGTAACGCCTCGCAAGCCGATGTCACGTTATTGAAAGGGGACGCCCAAGACTCGGAAGCAGGAGCAGCGCTGACAGTGGGGACAGTCGGGCCCGGAGAGCAGCGGACACGACCGCCCGAGCTTGACAAACAGCCGTCCACGGAAACAGATCTACAACCCGTCGGGCCGACGTCTTCGGAGTCTTCCTTGTCGACAGTCGCGGATCGAGCATCAGTTTCATCTAGTGGTACAGAAGCGAGTGTCACCGGAGACGTGCAGAACGTCCGGGACGACAGAGGCGAGCTTGCACTTCCGGTAAGCTTCCGGCCACGTGAGGGACCGTTCTTGCACGAAACGGCCGCGACTTCCGGTGCTCCAAATACGGTAAGGACCTTATCGAATTTGTTACCGAATTTGTGTGTTGCACTTGGGTGCTTAGGCTAGGGCGCGCTCTCCTAAAGGGTCTCTAAGCCACCCAGAGGTCGAAATTTAGTTGTGGTGTTGCAGGTGTTCACGAGTCTACAACGAACACGTAGCCGCGGAAATTTTTCGAAGCGGTGCCGTAATAGCGCAGGTACACGCGTGGGATGGTACAAAAGACGCCATTGCCTATTTCGATCTTTCCTTCGCTATGCTATTTTCGTCGGCTCGTCTCTCCTCCTGGCCGAGTGTTCCTTCCCACCTTGCGAGGAGGAAGAGCGGCAAGCTAGCGTACCTGCAAGCGGACAAACAGGTGTTGTAGACCACGAGCACACGACATGTTGACGTCACGGCGAATGTTGAGGGTATGAATGCCGAAAGGCACGGAGGGGAGAAAAGATTGCATCTTGTGATTTGTGAGGCGCCCGCGGCTCGTGGCGCTGCCGCGTTTCGCATTGTTGATCTTGATGGCATTTTGAAATCGATGCGTGCGTTTATTTGAAATGTTAAAAAAAAACATCGCAGGTGGTTTAGGGGCCCTTTCACTAACGCGATAACTCAAATGGCAGCCCGAACGCCCATGCAGAACACAGAGCAGCAAAACCGCGAGAACACGTTGTTTCCGCTGTCTTTCTTCTCTGTGTTTCTTGTTCTGCTGTGTCGTTTGAACATGCCTTTCAGCCAACTAGTTCAAGTATTAGTGTTACTACCGAGCTAAGCGAGTTTTTTTTTGTCTGTGCTAAGATATTACCTTTTATTTATTAAGTTATGACTTACGTCCCTGGAATGTTGCGGTGAGTTCTGACAAGTACCGTTGTTGAGAGCTTAAAAATTTTTTTTGACCACTTGCGATAACATTTTGAGCGCCAAAAATAAAATACAAAACAATTTGCGCATTCCATCGTGCGTGGTTCATGGTAGCGCAGGCCGAGATGTGAACTCGTAACTTATGCTCGTTTTAAGAAACCGACTCGAATGTGCCATTTTTTCGTGGACAGTTGTTAACAACAACAACAAAAAAGGTCTGAGGTTTAACTCTTCTTAACCTAGTTATCACGAGCGAAAGGTATGCTTGGCTTGGTTTTGCAATGGCTATGCACACAGTGTTTCATTAATGCTAGGCTGCTTCTCTTTGTTGTTGTTCTTGATGCTGAACGACAACGGCGGCTGCAGAGGCTTCGATATTGGCACGCTTCCGCGCTTGGTAAGCTTGTATATAGGGTGTAAAATAATCAGGCACAAATGACAGCCGACGCGGACTTAGAAGCTCAAACAGAGGTTTATTCGCGTCCGCATGAGCCCAGAACGTAAAGATGGCTTCTTCGTTCCTGGTAGAACGAACGCACGCGCTCGCTGGCACAAAACTCGTCGTTTTCTTCTTGCGGGCTGAACGCGGAAATTCAACACATTCCCGGCCGCGCACTGGTGTCGCGCCTGGACGGTCAGGCGCTTTCGATGTTGTATTCTCCAAAAGGCCTCCGTGCACGTTGATGCTTCCGTTTCCTCTATGCGGCCTTGAGGTACATTCGTCAGCCTTATACATATCAATCTCATCCTTCAGTTGCCGAAGATTCTCTCGCCACTTGGCGTGGACACTGAGGTCTCCCTTTCCTGCCAGCTCGCAGATGTAGCCGATCAGGTCAACCGACCTCTCAGCACGCGCTGCTTTGACTGTTTCAGTGGCAGACTTCTCTAGCAAAAACGGTCCAGCAATATCCTCACGTTCCGGCTTTCTGTCCTGGGAAGGCAGTTCGGCAGCATTGGCAGCGATTCTCCTACTACTTGATGAGGTTGCGTCTTCTTGGTTGAGCAGCAAGGGGCGCTCTCGAATACACTGGGTGGCAGAACGGTCTTGCATTCGTAACCGCTCGTGTGTTCCTGCTGCCTGGGAGAACCTCGGTGTAAGGCAATCCCGGCTAGCCATCTGCGCCTCTCTTCCTATCGTCCCCTTGTGCAGACAATCCGCGGTATGTCCTTGCCGCTTCTTTCTTTTATCCAATTCATCGTGTTGTTAATCGACGACCAACTGCTGCATCTTCAGCAGCAGGGGGGAAATCACTCTCAGCTTCTCCTCCGACAAAAGCAGCTGCTTGCGCACCTCATCCAACTCCTGAGTCAGCTTCTCCACTTTGGACTCACACTCCTTCGCCACGTGTGCCTGAGCAGCTTCTCTCATGACTTTCTCAAGCTTATCTTCAAAGTTCTCGTGAAAAGTTCGTTCCTCAAAAAGCAAGCGTTGAAGCTCCTTCAGCATGATTGCATGGTCCGTGTGCTTCCGCTCACGAGCAGTCTGCACCTCGCGCAACTTCAATCGCCGCTTGCCCATACTGATTTCCATCGAAGCGGGATCCTCAGTCAAGCTTCTGTGAACATGAACTTCACTCAGTGTATCATTGCTCTCCTGGATGCTTCGCATGTGGTTAGCATGAAAAGGAGCCTCCAGGCTCTGACTTATGTGTGTTGGAACACACTCTCCGAGTCGGGTCTCATATCGCCGGAGTCTTCCTTTTTCCTTGCCGATGATTTCGCGGAATTCTTCTGCAATGTCAGGTCGGGTGGTCATGTCCATGATTCGGGAGTGAAATGTCTTTGATGATGAGGGTTCAGTGCTCCCTTGTGAGGTTCACCTACGCTTTTCCATGGTAGTCAGCATTTTTTCGTTTCCTGGTCTGGAACCTTCACCGGTCATTTTGGCGTCTTCCCGCTACTTTCGCCTTAGCTTATCTGGGTCGCACATACTGGACGCATGACGACCGTTGCAGCCGAAGCACGCAATTCTTCGCCTGCAATCTCCCGCTCGGTGACCTTTACTGGTGCACCGAAAGCACCGCATGTCGACAGAAAGGAGTTTCTTCTTCTCTGGCAGTGGAAGGTCTGTACTGCATGACTCCGTCAAGTGCTGCGTCGATTTGCAGAAATTGCAGCTCGAATTCGTAGGAGTAGCAGAAACTTGAGAATGAAGCGCTGATGTCGTTGGGATCGCGCTCTGACAGTGAGGACTCTCGTTGCCTTCAGGATGAGCTGAGCTGCCTCATCGAATCCTTTCTGTTCCCCCATGTCACTCCTTTCAAGGCTGTCCACTTCAATAGAGACGAAGTGATGAAGGCGATCAAGTTCCGGGACGTGCTGAACGTTTCAGTTGGTGGAACTTGCCGGTTGTGTTGCGCAAGATCTGTGGTACGCTACGACGATGTCATATCAGGAGGTCAAGACCTCGTCAGGCTATTTAGCCTTCAGTCTTTGCCTCCCGCAGGGAAATTTTGTATTTTTTTCCCTGCAAATAAACAATGTTCAATGTTCAATGTGGCAATGCCCTCAGCAGAACGTCGCATAGCATCGATGAGAAGAACGACTTGCTGATGCCAAGCGCCTCCAGTCCTCGCGTGTTAATCAGCACATGGTCATATAACTTGCGGAGTTTGGCCATCTTGTAAGAAGAACGCACAGGAGTAGGCCTTCGAAGCCTTGAGAAATACTCCTGCTCCAAGCGCTTTTTGTCGCCGAAACGTCTTTTCAGCGTGACCAACGCGTCTTCGTAACATGCTTCGGTGGTAGGAAGCCCCGCTATAGCTGCCGCCGCATCTCCTTTCAAGAACAGCCCCAGGTAGTTAAATTTGTCGCTAGTTGTAAGATTGCCGTTCTGGTTGATGACCTGATCGAATTTCTCCCAGAACTCGCTCTACTTGCACAAATCACCAGCGAAAGAATTAATCGTTAGCTTCGGTAACTTGGCTCCTGGCCTATCAGCAGGTCCAATAGCCGCTGGCACGTCGCGAACTTCGATGGGCAGTGACACTGCAGATGTTTCGTTATGCTGGCGTCGTTTGCTCTGGAGCTCGGCTAAGATGCGGGTCGCGTTGTCCTCATATTCAATTACGGCAGCGTACTCTGCCTCGAATGCCTCGTCACTTATGTGGCTCTCCATCTCATCATTAATATTCTTCAGCTGCTCGTTATTGCTCTTGAACCTCTCATAAATCGAGTCGATCTGTCGCACTGTCGCGTTACCATTCTCAGGTAGCGCACTTGCCTCTTGTATTAGCTTGGTGTACTGGGCCCTTCGCGTGGTCCTCTTCATCTTGAGCCTGTCCATGGCGGTCAGCTGATCGGTAGGCCTCCGTAGTTCGCGGCTGCTGTTCCAGTCGGTAGCCACCAGTGATGTCCCTTGACGGTAGCTCCCGGCTGTCGCCTCCCGGGTTTAACGGCACCAAATGTAAAATATGTGGCACAAATAACAGCCGACGCGGACTTAGAAGCTCAAACAGACGTTTATTCGCGTCCGCATGAGCCCAGAACGTAAAAATGGCTTCTTCGTTCCTGGTAGAACGAACGCACGCACTCGCTGGCACAAAACTCGTCGTTTTCTTCTTGCGGGCTGAACGCAGGAAATTCAACATAGGGTACTAACCTTGCCTCCTTTGCTGCAGTGTTTCAGCTGAGGACTTTGCCTTTGCTCGAGATTTCGCAGCCTGCCGTCTAGCTATATCTTCTAGATGAGTGGACTCGGCTTGTTGCTTGCGCTGAAGCACATGCACAGACGGCCCAGCCGGTGCGCCATTCACGGCGAGGCTGAAGTACCAAGCACTGCTGAAGCAGCCGTTAAACCTTCGGCTAGTCACGTGGTACCGCAGCGGCGAGGCTCGAGCGAGCACATCCGCGACGCCCCTCCCCAGCGGATCACGTGACGTGACGTCACACCTGCCACACTTGCACTCCACCGGATCGCGCTTCTGCGGCCCAGTCATTGCGACGCAATGAATGACCTTGGGAGACACGGCGTAGTAGAACTTTCGCTCTAAAAGGCTTTATAGCGTATTTTAGATCACATTGTAGTTCTAATTTCATCACCCTCTTCTTCTGTCGCGCACCGTCATCGTTGAATTGGCCGGTATCTGACTTTCATAACCTCCGTATGCCATGTGGAATCAGCCACCTCCACCTCCCTTCAGCACCAAACAATTTCCGAAATACTTCAAAACCGAATCCCTGACAAATGCCTGTCGAACTTGTGTCAACGTTCTGCTGTTGAGAATAAGTGACGGATTCGATATCCTACGCCCACAACTTTATATTGCTACGTACCTGTGGCATCGCGGTCAACAAGATGAAGAAAAGGACGACAAGATAGACTGGCGCGAGCTGTTCTTATCGGCAGCGCTGCTCGCTTAACCCCTTGTAAATACATATGTTCCTATTCCTTCGAGTCTGTGTATTTCCCGTAACAATATGAACGAAAGACTAAAACAGGCGGCGTGTGGCAAGATAAGGGCAGATTGCCAACGTTATTCTGGAGTGGAGCCTTCTACAACGGTTTCTCCCTTAACACGGTAATTAATAATATATGGGGTTTAACGTCCCAAAACCACGATATGCTTATGAGGGACGCCTTAGTGGAGGGCTCCGGAAATTTCGACCACCTGGGGCTCTTTAACGTGCACCTAGATCTAAGTACACGGGCCTGGAGCATTTTAGTCTCCATCGAAAATGCAGTCCCCGCGGGCGGGATTCGATCCCGCAGCCTTCGGGTCAGCCGTCGAGTGCCATAACCACTAGACTACCGTGGCGATCTCACCGTGGCCCTTAACCCGGTGAGATCCTTTGGCACGATAAGTGCGTAGTTCATCAATAAACGATCAACCAATGAATTGTTCAATCAATCAATCAATCAATCAATCAATCAATCAATCAATCAATCAATCAATCAATCAATCAATCAATCAATCAATCAATCAATCAATCAATCAATCAATCAATCAATCAATCAATCAATCGAGCATTCGGAGTACTGCTGGAGGTTCGGCAAATAACATTGTAGGCAGATCAAGATTGGTATGAATATGACGACTTGCATACTACGAACACTGCTAACTTCGGTATGATTCTTCGCTTTAGGAGATAAAAAAAGTCCCTGATGCTTTCGTCTTCATGTCGCTCTGTAACTCCATTCCCGCACAAACATTTACAGGCTTTGCCACCGGCAGGCGGGTTTGACAAGGGTAGCGCCACGACCGGATCAGAAGAGGTGGCTCAATCGAGTCTGAATGCCGCGCCTTGTGGCACCCGAACCAAGGTCATCGCTGACGGCACGTACGCTACTTCGGAGTTGTTCGGCAGTGCGGACGCTGGGGTAGCGGACGCGGAGGCGGATAGACTTCACGAGGCGTCCACTGGTCAAGTTCTACCACCGTGCGTCGCCACAGGTCAACAAGCTGCGGCGCAAGCGGTGGACAACCGTGACAGAGACACGCCGACCGATAGATCGAGGCCCGTCAGTCGAAAAGCTTCAGTGGCTGCAGCGGCTGCCAGAAGCGCGACATCACCTATCGGGCTAGAAGATGCCGATAAGGAAAATATCACGGTGCAACCGAGCGTTCAGTCTACGATGTCCTCGGTGTCTAGGAGGTCTTCAACTTCTCGACCCGGGGGAACCAAGGCCCCAAGGCTGGATGAGTCGTTCTACGAGAGAATCGCTGTCATTGTAAGAGTCCAGAGTCGTTTATTCGCCCTGATTTTGCGTTGCTGTTGATGCTTGTTTTAGATGCGAAGCATCTCTTGCTCGAGGGTATGTCCCGTAGTCCGCACTCACACTACACTCCTGGTAGTCCGCACTCACACTACGCATGCGCAACTCTTCTCCTTCCCGCTCTCCAACAGCTGCGCGTTACTCTCTCCACTTCTCTACCAGCACCTGCTTACGCTTCTCCTGCGTTCTCGCTTCTGCTCTCGCGGCGCATGCGCTACTCTCCTCCTCTTGTCTTCTCTCCTTCAAGTGGTAGAGTGCTGCGCGCGTTCAGTCCAGCGCTTGCTTCGGTTGACCCATCTGAAATGCGGGCTCGACATGCCGAAATTCTCTCCTGCGCAGCGCCGCGATGAGCGCCAGCGCATGCGCGTCCCCTCTCCCTCTCTCTCCTCTCCTACGCTGCCTCCATCTCGCGCGCCTGTCGACCGCGTTCGAAATTCTCTCCTGCGCAGCGCCACGATGAGCGCCAGCGCATGCGCGTCCCCTCCCCCTCTCTCTCCTCTCCTACGCTGCCTCCCTCTCGCGCGCCTGTCGACCGCGTTCCCCGCTCACCCTGTCAGAATTAACGGCCAGGCTAGAGGGAACGACACGCGTAGTGTTCCTCTTCGCGTTCCACGAAGCAAGGTTGGTAGCATGCCCGAGGTCGGTAGCATGCCCAACGAACGCCAACGGAACGCGATCGTGCAAGTGCTCCGGCTTTGCATCGCCTCATGGTCCCCTTTAGCGGGAGATGTAATTTTTTCATGTAGCCTACGTTATAGGTGTGCACAGTGTTCCCCGGTAGGTGTACCCGCAAAATGAAGCGAGGACGTGCTTCCCCAGAATGGCCTCCTTTTGGTCCCTAGCTTTCCGGGGATAAAGATGGGAAGTGACCACTTCTTGGAATGCAACATCAGGGGCCTTCGGAAACCGTTATCGTAAAGAACCTGCGTGGTAATAAGCCTGCTCTTTAAACAATGACTGGACAGGTCCGACTTAGTAAAAGTATGGGGCAGAGTTGAAGCCATATGGCAAACAATGCCGCGTGGTTCCATGTGGCAAACAATGCCACGTGGTTACAGCAACGTAGCTGTTGCGTTGTAGCGTGGTTGTAGACGAGGCGACGTAGGGCTTCTTCCCATTAAGCGCCTACAACCACGCGCATTGCAACTCCGTTTTCATTCCTAGACAAAGGTATTGAACCGGTTAATTCAAGACAATGTCTGCCAGAGTTTACCAAAAAAAGTGGTGGCTCTTTAAAAATCGCACTATTGAGATTCAATAACAAGTTGCGACTAAATTGCAAGTGCTCACATTTTTTGTTGGCGAGTGCTAATCTCAGAGGCCACGCTCCATCAGCATCCCTCGACATGGTTAATCGCAGCGCTAAAAATGTTGCGTTGACTCAAGAGGTAGTACAAAGTAATGCTCCGGGGCACCAACTGCTGGCTAGCGGCTAGATTCCGCACTAAACGCTGGAAATCATTTCCGAACGTTTGCATGCTAACTCGCGGTATTTGGCAGCCAGCAAATGCGATGTGGCAAAGTGACAGTTCAAAACATTATTCGATTGCCGTACAGGTGTTTAGGTAGCCTGTATTGTTTACCAATAAACCGCTCGGAATGGGCAGCATCTACGAAGCTGCCAGTTCGGTTTGTTGTGAAGGAACCTTTTCTGTCGTCACTAGTAAGCATAGGTCGGCAAAACAATTGAAGCTCACTCAGACTCCCTCAACAAATATATTTAGCTCTGAGCGCTTACTTGGACTCAGACTCACCAAAATTTTCCTCAGCCGGACTCACTCGCACTCAGACTCACTAAACTTTGTCTCAACCGTACTCACTCGGACTCAAACTCACCAGCACATTACTCAGCTGGACTCACTCTGACTCAGACTCACGGCTTGACCTGAGTCTGAGTGAGCCTGAGTGAATCGACTAATGAGTCCGTTAGCGTAAAATTGGAGTTTTCGATCTTGGTGTCAATGTTCTTTAACTCCAATATTTCACATAAACGGTGCTCTACGATACGCCATTTGATCTTGTACTGTCCAATACGAGTTATCAGTGGTTTCAATACAGTAAAGACATTTTTTTTATGAAATACGCGACTCACACAAGACATTTCTATTATGAACTTCCCGTAGAAGTGCTTGCGGGAAAAATTAAGCCCCCTCCCCCCCTCCACCAATTCCCGCCTTTGATCAATAAATATTGAGATGGCGCATGAACACTTTATATAATGCGTTGAGACATATGTGAATAGGCTTGAGTAGAAACTGAAGCCTATATAAGGCTGATAGTAATGCTGAACACGAGTAGATAGGACCATAAGTCGGCAATAACAGGTGGAGCTCACTCAGACTCACTCAAGAGATATATTTTGCGCTTAGGGCTCACTCGGACTCAGAACTGGACTCACTTGGACTCCGACTCACTAAAAGTTTCCTCAGCCGGACTCACTTGAACTCAACCTCACCAAAATATTACCACCCGTAATCACTCAGACTAAGACTCACGGCCCGATCTGAGTGAGTGAGTCCGACTGAGTCGACTCATGAGTGAGTTTGCCAACCTATGCTAGTAATACGCATTAGTTGGTAGATGCTGCCAGTTTGGTTTGTTGTGATGGAACCTTTTCTGTCTTCACTAGTAATACGAAGTAGTTGGACAAACATTTCAGTTCCTTACAGAAACTTATGCCAAAGTTGTTTTAAGCCTCATCTAATAAAAAAAGCATTTTTGCTTATGAGTACATGTCACACGCGCAATGGCCGAACTTCCAGTGTCTGGAAAACGTTTAAATATGACCGCGGTGTTGCTTCGCTGCCCTGCATCTGAAAAGACAGATATAATTGCACGCCCGCTTACTTCTACCATAAGGAACTGAAAAGCTTTCATGGAAATGTCCTTAGCTCTGTCCAATCTTATGCACTCTGAAATCATAGCTTCCTGGAATTCCTATATACTCATGGTAAGCGTTCAGTTAAAGGGTTATTGTTTGATCGTTGCGCCCATGAGTGATGACGGTAAAAGGTGTCAGTTGACGAGCGACCGGGGTGCGAATAACTGAAAGTATGTTATTTTTCTAGTACTTAAGTCAGTTCCTTTTCTATTCGCAGGGGAGAAGTCCAAGAATAGCGATGCTCCCATCTAACACGATTGAAATCCGGGTAATACTGTTGCTTGCCACCATCATCGGCGCCATTCTCTCCATCGTTCTACTCATCGCCATTATTATGGCAGTCCTCAAGGAGGACAACGAGGTGAAGACTTGCAATACGTTTGACTGCCTCGTGCACGCGAGCCTGCTCAAGGCCAGCCTCAACTTGAGCGTCGACCCATGCGATGACTTCTCGGCTTACGTATGCTCCAGCTGGGTCCCGAAGAAGGCGGCGTTTCGCGAGAAACTCTACTCGGTCATGGACAGCATGCTTTACACCTGGTACGACCACTTCGGCGACACCTTGCGCCGGGGTTCGACGAAGCTACCTGTGGGCAAGAAAGCGCTCGCAATGTACGAGATGTGCATGAAAGCCTCGTCGTCGGACGATGGAACCGGCTTGCACATTCCTCTGATCTTGTCACTCTTTGGGCACCTTCCGGCCGGATGGCACAACATTTCGAACCAAGCCGTTTCGGTCATAAGTTTGGCCGCACTGCTTGCGTACAAGTATCAGTCACCCTTCTGGCTTTCCATCAACGTCCTCGATAGATATTCGAGCGCGAGCCGACGCGTGGTGGTCAAGCCTGGCGCGTACCTTCCCTTGTTCCTGAGACAACACAAAGTAGCGGCCAGCTCCTACGGTCAGTACATGAAGGCGTTCTACAACGCGTACTTGAATCAAAGCGGCGAACTTTCCGTTCTCTTGACCGATGATCGCATCAGATCTGTTCGGGACATGGAGGCGGACGTGCTGGGCCAGTTAAACTACGTTTACTCACAGATGGCGGAGCCTGCAGTGTTTCCCTTCGGGAAATTGGCCGCTATGGTCGCCAACGGATCTGCCGGAAATCACAGCCTGTTTCAAAACTTTCGCGATGCCCTGCCGCTGCAGCCGCGGCTGACTCCACGAGACATGGTTCTCGCCAGCCACGCCACACTCTTCGAAGTTCTAGTCGGACTCGTCGCCAAGTACGGAGATGCGGAGCTGAAGTATCTCCTGATTTGGGAGTTCGTGCAGGTGTACCTTCCGCTCGGCGACCTACGTCTCCTCGTGACTCTGTACGGAAGCAAGTCCAAGGCGAACTCACACCGTCACATTTACTGCGCGTACCACGTCGAGGCCTCGTTCAAAGTGCTCGTCCTCTCGGTCGCCGTCGTTGCCGGCTTCGCTGCTGAATCCCGCGATCGCATCGACGCCCACTTCGACGTTCTCGTCGCCACTGCAATCAAGAAAGTGAGGAGCGCCGCCTGGTTGGACGAAGAGAGCAAGATACGGGTGGTCAACAAGCTGGCACGGGTCAAGAAACAGATGTGGCCACGCCAGTCGCTTCAGGTGGATGATGTGCTGGAGAAGATATACAGAGATATCTCAGAAAACGAAACGTCAGTGGCTGAGTTCTGGATCAAGACGCACACCACCATGGCGGAGGTGAGCGTGTCCGCAGACTACATGGAGGCGTTGCGCTTGCCGGCCAACTATTTGACTCCGTATATCGACTACGACTACATATTCAACAGCGTCGAAGTAGCCGCTAGCATCGCTGCAGCTCCAGCGTTCTATAGGGACGGGACTGCAGCCATGTTCTACGGTGGCCTAGGTCTCCTCATGGCGATGCAGCTGGTGAGGTTCATCGACAAGAAAGGGCTCAAGTGGGCGTCCGCGGAAGTGATGGTCGACTCCATCTTGTCCAGTTCCTCTCGCCAAGCCTACGATGACAGGTTCCACTGTCTCAGCGAATACAGCTATACGCGCATCTTCCCCGAGATACCCGCGCTTGAAATCGTGCAATCCGCGCTCGCAGAGTCCCATGATTTCGGCGCTGAAGAACACCTTGCGCTAAGCCCAGATCTTCCGGAAGGGAAGGTTTTCTTCTTGACGATCTGCTACATGGCATGCGCTAGGCCCGGCCACTCGGATCCCGTCGCCGCGGATTGTAACAAGCTCGTGCAGAATTCGCATTATTTCGCGAAAGTGTTCAATTGTCCAAACGGATCTAGAATGAACCCGCAGAGGAAGTGCTCCTTCTTTAGTTGATTTCGAGAATAGTATGCGAGGACTTCGACACCCTTGCGCGAAACATTGTGTTGTATTTTATGGCATGTTTAATGACCTTACGTGAATTCGATTCCAATGACACTTGAAGGGGAACAATCTTGGCACCTTCGTCTTTCTAGTCTCTTCGAGAGAAGCAAATCTTTTTCGCAGATATCTTTCGGTGCCCTTCTAGTAAGTAAGGGACGTTATATAGGTGTCACACGAAAATGATCTTGCTTGTTTGACATCGTTGATATTGCCTTTTCATGCCTTCAGGCTGCAATTGCTTTTCAATGTTACTTGAGTGACGCTGTGCTGGGGGCGTAGCAATTTGAGAATCCGCTTGCAAGTCGTATTCGAGTGGTTTCAGTGACCCCCTGGCGTGGACCTCAATTAACGCGTCCGGATATATGATAAAATGTCGGGGATCGCGTGTAGCTAGTGTGTATAAGGGATTTTACAATGTGTGCTTACGGTAGGCAACATGAATGTCATACGTTCTCCTTAAAACTCTCCAGCGAAGTGGCAGTCCGGCGCAATTTCGTTTTCGTACGCTTAGCAGACAGTATCGCCATCAATGACAAGAGTTTGTTCCAGATAAGCTGCGATATGTTCTGCTCATCTGGGGAACCGCTATTCGCAAGAAAAATTAAACCACTCAGCATGAGCGTCATTGGCAAGGAACGATGCCTTCGTTTTATGAATCGTACTTGTGATAAGAGCGGTTGGATTGCCCAAAAGGCGTCTCTTTCTGTATAGCAGGTGATTCTGCGTGTTTGGCGTTTAGCTCAAACGCGAATGCCAAACAGGCATCTTGACCTACCACCGCAGACAAGTGAAACGCTAACAAGAATTTACAAAGTATATATCCAACTTCAGAAGTGATAACTCGATAAATTATCTGGAATCGCTAATTATGTGGTTCTTCAAAGTAAGCGTGCTGGCCTAAGTCTTGCTCACGGTGCAAGCCGATGGCTCTCCTCTGTGACCACCTCTACCAACGGTGGCACATGTGTCCATATGGATAAATTCACGGCCGATGACATCCTGCTGTTATCCGACGAAATCGTTGTTTCTTCGCTGTTCGCGAATCGCGCTTGAAAGTTCAAAGTAGAAGTCCACGTCGTTACCACGCTGCGAAGCCTACCAATGCTATACGTCTGCTGATGCTATACGCACGTGCGTAGAATGGGCTGCATACTACGTTCAGTATTTGAAGCAGCTTGTTACATTGAGAACTGTGAGAAATGGTTCATGACTGCCTTTCTTGAACCATATCCAGTGTTGTAACAGTGGATATAGCCGGTAAACCTGAAAAAAAAAAAAAAAAACAGTGTCAAGGCTGAAGGAAGTGCCGAGCTGGCTTGCCTTTCTTTTTTTCCCTTTCTTCTTCGTATCTTACTCCTCTATTCTCGCTTCTCTCTCTCTTTCTGTCTTTTTGTCTCTGCCTATCTCTATTTTTCTTTCTTGTCTACATACACTTCTTTCTCTTTCTCGCTCTTTCTATCTTTCTGTCTTTCTCTTTCTTCCCTTCCTTTCCCTCTCTCTCTTTCTCGCTTGCTCTTTCTCTCTCTCCCGTTCACTCTCTTTCTTTGATTCTGTCTTTCTCTCTTTATTTCTCTTTGTCTTTCTTCCCTTTATTTCTCTCCATTTCTCTCTTTCTTTCTTTCTTTACCGTCTACCTCCTCCTCCCCCTCGCTTTCCTTTACCACTCCCTTGCGATATTATACTATACAAGGTTATGTTTTGCTCTGCTAGCATGCCTGAATGGGCGAGACTGTTCATATATCCCGCGTATTTGAACCACTCGTTTCTGCGTCCTCGAATGACTGAAAGGTCGCTCGTACGATTCATAACAGCTCTATCCTGACAAAGCATACGGGCCCTATTTTATTGTATCGCCAACTTGAGATTCCTCAGTTAGAGAAGAGCACATCGCGAGCCCACGCGACCTCCCGCGTACAATGTTATGGGATTAATGCACTACAAGAAACACTGACGAATGCTATATATGCAAGTAAAACAGGGAGAGCTTCAACTGAAAATGGGAGACGATAACATTTAGCTAACCTACGTGGCTGCAGAAAGACTCGCGAAGCTGATAGTATGTGTACGCTGTGGGCTAGCATTCAAAGCGCGAGTTGCCGCGTATTTTCAAGAAAACTTCGCGTCTCGCAAGAACGAACCAGATTTCTCGTGTCACGGAGGGCCCGGTTTGTTCACTGATGCAGGGAACATGCAAAGTCGTAGTGCTCCTTTCTTGCCAACGCGTTAACACTGAGGCTAGCACAGCCGAACAAGGGAGCGACAGGGAGCGACTGCGTATATAGTGCGGCCATTTCGTCGTCTACTAACCCTCCTCGAGAGGATGCTCCTGAATTCCGCTTGGCGGCGCGACAGTCTGTGGGCATTGCGAATAACGAATAATGTCGTGGTGGGTGCTTCCCAACTTCCCAAAAATTATGATTTGTGGCGTAGTGGATACGTTGCTAATGTACTTGTATTAGTGGCCACAAAAGTGTTTATAACGGGCTCTAGAAATGCCGATCTTCCAGCTTTCGCTGACTGTGCTGCGCTTTCTGCTCAGGCCTGGCGTTTTTCTTTTTTTGTTGATCGCGGAAGGTTCGGCATTTCTGTCTAACAGTCTTGCTCTCCAGACACTATGCTCCAGACCAGTAAGAAAGGTTATGTCATAGGGTAATGCCCTGTGCTTGGTCACGTCAATATACCTAATGTTTACGGGGTTGCTTTCAGTCTTTTTTCAGTGTTCGCTGCAGAACATCCCAAAAGAGCACTGAATCGCAGCAATCAGTAAAACAATTATCAATAGTCTCAGGCTTTTTGCACAATCTGCAATTTATGTCCCAGGGAGCAAAGAGTCCTTTAGTCCATTGCCATGTCTTCACAGCAAGAGTACCTGTGTGCATCTTAAAAAAGAAACACTTTTTTCTGGTTTATTGTGTTTAATTTGTGTTTAACTATGCCTGATTATTGATTTTTGTAATGTCAATCTTAGTGCAACGGTTTCCTTCCCTGCAATTAAAAAAGATGCCTGGATAGGCGAGTGGATACGAAGCTCGCCTTCCGATCGTGGGCACGCGGGTTCGAATCTCGCCTCATCAAGAAATCTTTTTCCGCAAACAATGCGAATTGCGCAACGAGTAGGTTGTTGAATGCTTCCAACCCATTACAAAAGGCTCTGCCATAATTCTTCATCGTCATTAGACCCAGCAGGCGGGGACGCAAGCCAAAAGACTGGAAGCCCCTGGCAGAGAGTGACATCAACCTGCATACGAAGAGTGGGGACATAATCCCTAGGGTCGCGTCGATCCGCATCCTCGGTATGATCGTAGAGTCGTCGGGCACCAATAGCCAAACGATCCTCCGGCTCGCAAAAAAGACTGACAGCACCATCGGCCTTATCAGGAGGGTCGCCAACAGACGCAGTGGTCTTGCAGAAGACAACCTGGTCAGGCTTATTCACGCGTTCTTACTATGCCACTTTACCTACGTCGCGGCCATGCATGTCTGGAGGAGGGCTGAGCGGGATAAATTAAACGCCATGATCCGGAGAGGCATCAAGAGCGCTCTTGGTATCCCGAACTACACGCAGACGGAACGACTCCTACAGCTGGGAATGCACAATACGCTCGAGGAGATTGCGGAGGCACAGGAGAGGGCACAGGTCATCAGACTCTCGGGCACGAAGGCTGGGAGGCGACTCCTGATGGCCATGGGTATCCCGTCGGCTACAGTGGACGACAATTACCAGGGATTGCCAAGAAGACAACGTGAACAAATCATCGTTTCCCCCATTCCGCGCAATATGCACCCGCTGCGAAACACGGGAAGAAGACGGGCCAGGGCAGCGGCGATCCTCCGCATTGTAGCAGAGGTCCCTGGGGAGAGCTGTTTTGTCGACGCGGCCAGGTACGGGAACAGCAACAAATACGCAGTGGTCTCGGTCGACCAAGCTGGTTCGGTCATCAACGCCGCATCGATTGAATGTTCCTCCTCGAGCGCTGCCGAGCAGGTGGCCATCGCTGTCGCTCTCCTCGACGAGAAGCGCGCGAACGTATACAGCGACTCACGGGCAGCCGTCCGTGCCTTCGCCGTCGGCGCAATCGCCAAGGAAGCACGCCGTATTCTCGGTGAAAAAGACATCTCTAACCACATCTTAACGTGGTTCCCTGCTCACATGGGTCATTTTGAAGGAGGCCCCACCAACCTCAACGAGCTGGCCCACTCCAAGGCGCGAGGTATGACGTTCCGCGCCCACGGAGGTTCTCCCCAGCCCACGACGTTGGACAATAGAGATCAGCCCACCACATACAATGAAATTACCCAGCACTTCTACCTAGGCAGGAGGGTCTACCCCCCTCCTCACAGAAAACTACACAGAGCCCAGGCCATGACGCTTAGACTCCTGCAGACTGATTCATATCCAAATCTGGCCTTATTTCACAAAATTTACCCGGATACTTACACTAGCAGCTCGTGTCCCCTTTGTGGGGAAATAGCTAACTTAGAGCATATGCTCTGGCGATGCCCCTCGTTACTGGGCAGTGAACAAGCCGACCCAGCCAAGTGGAGCTCCGCCATCAGAAGCCCCAACAAGGGGGATCAGCTTTGGGCCATCCAGAGAGCCCACGATGCGGCGGTCAGGCTAAGCCTGCCCGTCCCAACGTGGGAGAAGCCCACTGCGCGCTAGTCGCGTCTCTCAGGACTATATTTAATAAAGTTCCACCATCCATCCATCCATTATCCACAGCATCAACGAAGTGCACATAATGCCTTACATGTGTTTAGCAGGTACCAGGGTTCTCCGCAGAATGACGAAAAACTGCATAGTGGCTGCTTCCCTACTTCACAAAAATTATGATGATTTATAGCGTAGTGGGTTCCTCGCAAGTGCACTTCTATTGGCTGCCAAGGAAGCCCATAAGCCTCCCATGATCCATTTCCTCAGGGTCTCATGAAGTTAATTCCCTCTCTCTATCTCTTCCTCACGTTAGCTTATGTTATAAAGCGTGGTGGGAGAGCGGCATAACGACCGGGCGCCACACAACGCGAATTAAGTAACTAGTGGGTCCTTTAAAGCTTCCAACCCATTACAAAAGACTCAGTCATAATTCTTCATCGTCATCAGCCGTCGCATCAAGAAAGTGCACACAATGCCTTACAGATCGTACCTCGCTTCTCCGCAGAATGACGAGTAATGTCGTCCCAACTTCACAAAAATCATGATTTGCGGCGTAGTGGGTACGTTGCTAGTGTACTTGTATTAGTAGCCACAAGAGAGTTTATAACGGGCTCTATAAATGCCGCTCTTTAAGCCTTCGCTGTGACTGCTGCGCTTTCCGCGCGGGCCAGGCGTTTTTTTTTAGTGCACCACTGGTGATAGTGGGATTTACCCAATTTATGTGGCACATACCCGTTTATGATGATAGTTTCTCGCAGCCTCCGTTGCCTTTGCCGAATCCCTAGTGTTGGGCTAACTGTTGCCTTCCGTTTTAGTGGACCAGCGGCGATTAGTGGGATTTACTCAATTTCTGTGGCATATACCTGTTTATGATGACAGTTTTGTGATAGGCCGCACAAATTTCTGCAGCACATACCCGTTTGTTCGGCTAACTGTTGCTTTAATTTTTATTTTATTGGACCAGCGGTGAGTAGTGGGATTTACCCGATTTCTGTGGCACACACCCGTTTATTTTTCGAGATAGGGTTGGACACATTACGGCTAACGGCTTCACCGTAAAAACAGGACTGTCGCATTCTTTACACACACAGGCTATGCGTGCAGACCGACATCTTATGTTCGGTATATGAAAATTGAAATCCACCCGAGTGGTCGCTGAACGCACATTACCCCCACCGTGTACTCTAGTGGCTATGTTACCAAATGAACGTCATTGAAGTAAAGATAACGTAACATTGAAGAAACTTGCAAATAAGACACTTGAGAAAGTATAAACGATCCAAACAAGAAAGAACATTTTCGTATGGCACCCACATAGCGTCTCACAGTACAAGGTCACCGAGAGCTATCTGCAAAAAAAATTAAAAAAAAAACCGCTTATCTCGAAGAGTACAGAAAGAGGAACATGATAATATTGTTCCTCAGCTACTGTCATCGCAATCGAAGTGACGTATTATTAGACATGGTATAGCATAATACGCAATATTCCGCGCACGGGCACAAGGACTCGAAGTGTCTCAAAGTCCTCGCATACTATTCTCGAAATCAACTAAAAAAGAACACTTCCTCTGCGGGTTCATTCTAGATCCGTTTGGACAATTGAACACTTTCGCGAAATAATGCGAATTCTGCACGAGCTTGTTACAATCCGCGGCGACGGGATCCGAGTGGCCGGGCGTAGCGCATGCCATGTAGCAGATCGTCAAGAAGAAAACCTTCCCTTCCGGAAGATCTGGGCTTAGCGCAAGGTGTTCTTCAGCGCCGAAATCATGGGACTCTGCGAGCGCGGATTGCACGATTTCAAGCGCGGGTATTTCGGGAAAAATGTGTGTGGTTCCGTATTCGCTCAGGCAGTGGAACTTTTCGTCGTAGGCGTGGCGAGACGGACTGGACAAGATGGAGTCGACCATCACTTCTGCGGACGCCCACATGAGCCCTTTCTTGTCGATGAACCTCACCAGCTGCAACGCCATGAGTAGACCCAGGCCACCGTAGAACATGGCTGCAGTCCCGTTTCTATAGAACGCTGGTGCTGCAGCAATGCTAGTTGCTACTTCGACGCTGTTGAAGATGTAGTCGTAGTCGATGTACGGAGTCAAGTTGTTGGCCGGCAAGCGCAACGCCTCCATGTAGTCCGCGGACACGTTCACCTCCGCCATGGTCGTGTGCGTCTTGATCCAGAACTCGGCCACCGACGTTTCGTTTTCTGATATGTCCGCGTATATCTTCTCCAGCGTATCGTCCACCAGAAGTGACCGGGGTGGCCACATCTGTTTCTTGACCCGTGCCAGCTTGTTGACCACCCGTATCTTGCTCTCTTCGTCCAGCCAGGTGGCGCTCCTCACTTTCTTGACTGCCGTGGAGACAAGAACGTCGAAGTGGGCGTCGATGCGATCGCGGGATTCAGCAGCGAAGCCGGCAACGACGGCGAGCGACAGGACGAGCACCTTGAACGAGGCCTCGACATGGTACGCGCAGTAAACGTGACGCTGTGCGTCCGCCTTCGACTTGCTTCCGTAGCGACTCACCAGGAGTCTTGGGTCACCGAGCGGAAGGTAAACCTGCACGAACTCCCAAATCAGGAGGTACTTCAGCTTCGCATCTCCGTACTTGGCCACGAGCCCCACTAGAACGTGGAAGAGCGCAACGTGGCTGGCGAGAACCATGTCTCGTGGCGACAGCCGGGGCTTCAGCGACAGTGCCTCGCGAAAGTTTCGAAACAAGCTGCGTCTGCCGGCAGATCCGCTGGCGGCCATCGCGTCCATTTCCCCGAAGGTAAATGCAGCAGGCTCCTCGATCTGCGAGTAAACGTAGTTTAACTGGCCCAGGACGTCCGCCTCCATGTCCCGAACAGATCTGACGTGGTCGTCCGACAAGCGAATGGGACGTTCGCCGCTGTGAGGCAAGTACGCGGTGAAGAAGGCCAACATGTACTGACCGTAGGATCCGGCTGCTATGTTGTGTTGCTTCAGGAATGTAGGAAGGTAGGCACCGGGCTTGACCACTACTCGTCGGCTCGCTCGTGACGTTCGGTCGAGTACACTGACGGTGAGCCAGAAGGGTGCCTGCCATTTGTAAGCAAGCAGTACGGCCAGGCTTACGGCCGAAACGGCTTCGTTCGAAATGTTGTGCCATCCGACAGGAAGGTGCTGAAACAGCGACAAGATCAGAGAAATGCGCCAGCTGGTTTCTTCAGCCGACGAGGCGTTCATGCACATCTCGTACATCGCCAACGCCTTCTTGCCCACAGGTAGCCTAGTCGACCCCAGGCGTAAATGTTCACCGAAGTCGTTGTACCAGGTGTAACGCATTCTTTCCATGACTGAGTCTATTTTCTCGCGAAACGCCGCCTGCCTCGGGACCCAGCTGGAGCATACGTAAGCCGAGAAGTCGTCGCATGGGTCGACGCTCGTGTTGAGGCTGGCCTTGAGTAGGCTCGCGTGCACGAGGCAGTCTAACGTAATGCAAGTCTTGGCACAGTTGTCCTCCTTGAAGTGTGTCGTAATAATGGCGATGACGAACGCGATGGCGAAGATAGTGCCGGAGATAGCGGCCAGCCACCGTGCGACACGGGCGTCCATACAGATAGACGTGATCATCGTTATTTGTGTTGTTCTCCTCTGCGAACAGCGAAACCAAGCAGATTTAGATGTAAAATAATGATGCCTTCCGTTATTTGGGCAGTGGTCTATCGTTCAATGACCCTTTCTCTTTATTGGAACAATCATGTATGCCATGACTGAGCAATATAAAACTAATTGAAAGCCTACAACCATACTGCAGTTCCCGGAGCACAATGCGATTTCAGAGAACGCGGAATTCGCTATCGAGTAAGCGGAATTCGGATTGAAGTCAGCGGGCGTGGAACCTTCTTACTACTGTCTTCAAATAAAGGGCAGTGAGGCAAGAGCATGAAGATATTGGAACGCTTTCTCGATGCTGCGCTTTCGGTCACCGTGCGTGTGACTGTATCCGTTAGACAAACATGGTGTCCAATAGACGAGGCCTATGACGACTGAAACTATGGTTTTTGCGAGGGACTGAAAAGTTTATGTGCAACTACCTGGTATTTTCTAGTGACGATGGAAAAGGTGCCGTCATAACAAAGCCGAACCTTCAGATTCGTAGATGCTCTCCGTTCGGAGGGTTCTCTTGGTAAACAAGCCGGTCTACGTATTGAACGTCGTACGGCGATCGAATAGCACTTTGAACTTGACTGTGTCACTTTTCCACGTCGCATTTGCTAGCTGCAAATGATCTAGAGGTCGCAAGGAGCCGCCGGGCAATAATTGCCTGCTTTTAGAGAGGAAGCTAATCGCAAGACTCTATATACTCGAGTCGGTAGCCTGGAACATTTCAGGGTACAAGCTGGCCTCTTGAAGCAACGCAACATTTTAAACTGAAGTACCTTGATGGTATGTGCGCCCTCGTTTTAAAAGGCGATGAGCGTTCGTAAAGAAATCGCAAATCATTAAATGTGAATAATGAGGTTATTAGATCCACTTTCTGGGAAACGCTGGCAGACTCGTCCGACTGAAGACTTTTCTCTAGGAATTAAGCAACACCGAATCACAATGCGCGCGGTTTTAGGCGCTGAAAATGTCTCGATGCGAACAAGCCCTACGTCGCCACATTTTCAGCAACGCTACAATTACTCACACAATTGCAGTTAGACAAAGACAGGAGACACAGATGGCCACAGGCAAGCGCCGTCTGTCTTTATTTGTGTCTCCTCTCTTTCGTCTAGGTCACGCTACATTTGCCCGAGCATGTAGCAATCCAGCCAATTCAAAGCATTATCGGAAGAAATTTCGTCTACAATGGGTCCCTTGCTTTCTGGAACTTTGCGCACTGACCCGGCCTTGGTATGTGGAAACTTGTTTCGGTGCTCGCTTATGTCTATCTGTGTCTCCTGTCTTCGTCTAGATGGCGCTGCATTTGACCGAGTATGCACCGACTCGCCCAAGTAAATGTATGATTGCTAGAATTATGTCACTGCAACCACATGACGTTGTTTTCAATACGAAGCATAAGGAACCTCACGAACAGGGAAACTTACCAAATTCAATCAATTTATAGCCACACTTGAGCGAATCAACCTTTGTGCGACGTCAAACATAATTTACCTATCGTTTCTTTATAGCGCAAGCTGCATCAAAAGGAAAGCCCGAGTACGCGAAGCCATAGCGAGTGAAATACTTCGGAATCTTACGATGACAGCGATTTTCTCGTAAAACGATTCGTCCAGCCTTCGAGCCCTGGTTTTCTTTGGTTGAGAAGTCGAGGACTGTTGAGACACCATGGTCTTTACGGACTGAATGCTCGGTGGCTCCGGGGTCTTGCCCTTGGCGGCCCGTTCTAGTCCCGTTGTTAGGCTTATGGCGGCCACTGAAATCTTCCGACTACTGGGCCCCAGTCCCACGGCCTCTGTGTCTCCTTCACGGTTAACGTCTTGCGTCACCGCTTGTTGACCTGTGATGACGCACTGTGGTGGAAGTTGAACTGAGGACGCATCTCGAGGTCTGTGAGGCTCCGCGCTGCGAGCGCCCAGACTGCCGAATACCCCCGACGTAGCGTACGTGGCATCAGCGGTGACCCTGGCTTTGGCGTCATAAGGCATGGCATTCTTAGTCATTTGAGCAGCCTCGTCTAGCCGGGTCGTACTGTTACCCTGGTCACACCCGTCTGCTGGCGGCAAGGCCTGAAAATAATGGTACGAAAGAGAACGACGTCAGAGAACGAGGCGAAGACGTAAACTTCATCGCGTATAAAACTTTCTTATATCTTTGAAGAGAAGAATCATATCTGTAGTCTAACAAGTTATTGAAAGCTAACTGCCAATCTTACCATAAAGTTTACTGCCACAATAGTAATAAAGTGAATTAGCCCGGTAGTAACACGGACACTTGTGCTAGTTGATTGAATAGCACGTCTGAACGGCACCGCAAACCAGACCACGGACGAAAGACCTCGGAAAGAACGTGTTCTCGTTGTTCCTTCTTGTCTGTTTTCTGCGTGTGGTTTGGGCTGACATTTGAATCAACTCGCTAGTCAAGATAGCATGCCAGCATCTGAGCACACTGAAATTCGAAACAAAATCTCAGTAAAACGCCGAAAGAAAGGTCCTTACTGCTTCCTGGACAGCGGCAGTCACGGCCGTTCCATGCGAGAACGATCCTTCACGTGGCCGGTCGTGTACCGGGAGTGGAACTTCGCCTCCGTCGTTCCCGACATGCTGCAGGTGTCCGGCGCCACTCCCTTCCGTCTCTTTGGGTGACGCGGATGTACGGTCAGCGACTGTCGACAGGGAAGGCTCTGATGGCGCTGGCCCGACGGGTTGTAAATCTGCTTCCGTAGACAGCTGTTTGTCAAGCTCGGGCGGCAGTGTCGATTGCTCTCCGGGCCCGACTGTCGCCGCTGTTAGCCCTACTTCCGCTGTCCCTGCTTCCGTGTCTTGTGCGTCTCCTTTTACTAACGTGACATTGCCTATTGAGGCGTTACTTGCACGGTCCCTTGAAGGCACAGCGCTCGATTCCATTGCGGCGGTTGCGGTGGTCACTTTTGACTGGGCAGCTTTGACAGAACTGCGGCTGCGCCGCCGGCTGTGGACGCGAGATTTCTTTTCATTGACGCCCGGCATACCTCCTGGAGCGTTGACGACGTTCGCGTAGGAACTTCAGCAAGGCTCAAAGCGATGCGCGGCTGCAGTTTTAGCAGGAAACGTCCGACTTCAGGCACAACCAACGCGATCTGTCATGGATGACTTCGTCCTGCGATGCACGTGACATTCGAGACGAAAGAGGAAGACGAGCTCTCCGCGTGAGTTAAATGTGACGATGATGGTAATCTCAGACGTTACCTCATGCTTATAACTGAAGGAAAACAGGGATATGGAGAGGAAGAAGAGAAATTATCGTCGACAGCGTGCACGCCGTTACAAGAAGCGGGTAAAGTAGGTCGCCGAAGACGCTGTCTTCAAAATGTTGTTGAAATTCTTCTGTTGAAAATTGACGAGGTGAAATTCATTGTGCGAATCTCCGCACGCGACACGTGATTTGTTTGTCATGTACGTGTGTGCCCTTACGCAACAATACAGCTTTAGGTAAGCATCAACCAGAAACGAGCAACACGCCCTTTTACAGTATTTTTCAAGCGAAGGTTGTATTGCCTCACGAGCATTCTTGGCGTTGTTGTATGATTGACCGAAAAAAAAAAACAAGTCCGGCGCCTGAGAGCGCGAAGAAATGCGGCCCTCGGAGATGCGCCGGTCTCATGCGCATTTGATGCGACGTTTTGCAGTGCATGATGCTCTCTCGATCCCGGGCTTGTTGGCAATCAGCCGCTTCTGATATGGCAATCTGATCTTTTATCGAGGTCACTCGTCACTTCACGTTGCCGCATTTCTTTGTTGCCTGCATATGAACCCGTGACCGTCGTCGCTGCCTGTAGCAACGCGCTGCTGAGCACGTGGATGAAGGTTCATAGGTCTGAAGTATAGTGAACTCATAGAGTTTCCTAAAATGACCTAGAGGGAACTCTGGCACTGCGATCGTTCAGCCACCATGGGAATGATGGGTAGTACACGGGTTTGCCTAGTCTTCGTGCTTGTGGGCTTCGAACGCACTTGTGGCTTTGTTTATTGCTATGTTTTGGTTTCCTTTCGGATAAAAAAATGGATCGTTGTGAACTTCCGTGACCAGATTTGAATCGGTGAGCCTAAAGAAGTTAAAGTGGTGAAGTGAAACTGCTGATTTTTGCTGAACTTCGTTTTGCGACAAAGCGGATGCAGGCGACGCGGAGCCAAACGGAGCCGAAAGAACGAAGTTTAGACAAATCCGTGTACTACCCATGATTCCCATGCTGGCTGAAGCGCGATGCATTGCAGCTCCCATAGACACTAGCGCCAGAGTTCGCTCTAGTAAATATTGTAGGAAACTCTATGAGTGAACTAGAACCAACTTAGTCTGAAGCCTAAACATCCTGCCGCCGGTTCTTGGCCCATCACCCTTTGTGGGTAAGCGCCATCAGGTAGAGGACATCATCATCATCGTCATCAGTTTTCAATTATCCCCACACGATTCTCGGCCATTCCGTCGCAGTGGGTTTGGGCCACAGGTTTACCAGCTTACAACGACATTAGCCGCTGCAGCCAACGCCCTCGGGGTTGAGCAGCGCAAGGAGCAGTAGTCCCCCTTGTACCGTCAACCGCAGCTACCCCATATTCCACGTAACGAGAGAGGTAGTCTTCCAAGGGATGTCACACGTGTCCCTCAACAGCGAGGGATCGGTGGAGTACCGACCACCCATCCCGGGCAACAGCTCGCCCACCGCCAAGAGCGGCGAGGCAACGCCCGAGGCCGAGTGAGTATCGGCTTTGTAGGCCCGTTGAGGCTCGCGAGCTCATATTCGAGGTTGAGTAAAAGTAAGAGAGAGGAATTAAATGGGGAGGTGAAAGGCGATGACGTTAAAAAACCGGTCTCATTAGCTGCTTTAGTGTCGGAGATGGGGGGAAAGGGCCTCATTACATAGAATGAACGCATAGACTGAATGTGAGGGCAGAATCACCGGATAGATGAGAATCGCAACGTTAATACTGGTGTTAGTTAACATGTTCCTTACTGAGAATGGTGCAAATGACGATGAACGATGTCGAATGCTGTGCAGTGGCGTTGAGTGGAGAGTATTTATCCCTAACGACTGACAGCAGTTAAGCACAACGACAGCAATTAGCCATCAGTTAGCCGGCATCACTTATATTGGTCACTCATCTTTCTCACTGAGAATGGCGTCAGAAATCGGGACTCTCTTGTAAGCGGCATCGAGGCAACGACATTTAGGCCTAAGGGCTGACAGCGGTTAGGCATTACGACTTCACCTTCCGGTGCAGGCACGATACAGCCATGAGGGCGCGAACGAAAGGAGGGGGTACTTGTTTCTATTCAGGGCAGCCGATATGCATTATATTTTCCCGCAATGATCACTTGATACCTCTTTGTAGGTGGTCTTTGAGTTACTTCGCTGCGTGCGAAATCGCAGCCCCGCAAGCAGTTCAGCGTACTTGTTGAATATTTTTGGTACCTTTAGTAACCACCGGGATGACAACGCGACAAGTATGATCGCTATTTCTGTTATACGAACATTATAACTATACGAATGCCTTCGCAATTACGTGAGAAATCCTCGTAAGATCCCGTGTATCATATGAGGCATCTCCTGCCTTGATGGAATGGGATGCAAGAAAACTTGTACCGTCTCGCGCATTCAGACGTCATTGCGTCACATTATGCAGCATAGGTTCCATTAAAATCTGAATACTTGCACCGGTGGTGCTCTAGACCACCTTCTGTAGCGGTCGGTGCACCTGGAATCGTATAGACAATTTGCACTACACGGGCTTTACAAACCGCATTGAAGAATTCTACGTAGGCATGTGCCGTGCAGTAGCGTGCGAATGTGTTCACTGAGTACCCACTTATGTAAATTTATACGCCGATAGCATGTTTATCTAATATAACTGTTACCTCGAACCAGCACCATCGATTTATATTTTTAGAAGACATTTTATGAATATTCCGTAAACCGGAAGTGCTTAAAAGAGAAACAAGAGTGCCAGTCGGTGCTCGGGCCGCCAATAAAAAAAATTTATGGAACCAGTGGTTCGGCAGTTGGCCCTTAGTGCGGTCAACAGTAGGGCAAGAAGAATTGATTACTCATGCAGGCAACGTCGACGCGATCAGTGCATAAGTCTTGCGCCGGACTTCGCCCGGAGCAGCCTGCAGTTGGCACTGGAGTTGCACGAGGTCATTCGGGAGTCAGCGGGCTCGCGCAACGCGCTCTTGTCCCCATTCATGCTGTCGAGCGCCCTGATGGCGCTGTACAACGGCTCACGGGGCCACACAGCGGAGCAGATCGCGAGAGCCGCCCACCTGCGATACGACGAACCCCGTGTGGTGTCCTCCTGCCTGTCCGTCTGGCACTCGCTTCTCTTCCCCACGTGGCCTGACAGCAACCGGCGCAACTTCGAGATACGCCACGACTGCTGCCTCGTCCACGACAAGGGGCTACGGATCTCCGACGGATACAAGTTAGTGCACGGACATCTATCTATCTATCTATCTATCTATCTATCTATCTATCTATCTATCTATCTATCTATCTATCTATCTATCTATCTATCTATCTATCTATCTATCTATCTATCTATCTATCTATCTATCTATCTATCTATCTATCTATCTGTCTGTCTGTCTGTCTGTCTGTCTGTCTGTCTGTCTGTCTATCTATCTATCTATCTATCTATCTATCTATCTATCTATCTATCTATCTATCTATCTATCTATCTATCTATCTATCTATCTATCTATCTATCTATCTATCTATCTATCTATCTATCTATCTATCTATCTATCTATCTATCTATCTATCTATCTATCTATCTATCTATCTATCTATCTATCTATCTATCTGTCTGTCTGTCTGTCTGTCTGTCTGTCTGTCTGTCTGTCTGTCTGTCTGTCTGTCTGTCTATCTATCTATCTATCTATCTATCTATCTATCTATCTATCTATCTATCTATCTATCTATCTATCTATCTATCTATCTATCTATCTATCTATGACATGTGTGTCTGTCTATTTTTCATGATATCAAAAAAAGTCAAAGCAGTCCTACTGCTTTCCGTTTTGTTGAATACGCTTGAAATTGAAAGAAACCTGGTAGACCATACATAAATGTATGGAACGACCAATTTTGTTGGTCATTGAAGGGCGGCCCACACGAGAAGTTTTCATGTGGTGCACAGGAAGTGGCTGTCCCGCTGGTGCCGTGTCGAGGCCGAGGATTTCGCCAACGATCCGACGGACGGCGTGGTTTTTCCCACACGCATGACGGCCTGGATCGGGGCACTCACCTCGTTCTCCTGCAAGACGCCAGAGGACGCCTCCTTCTGGACCGAGGTATTCACTGGTCAACTGTTGATACAAGGAAGATACGTTTCCAATATGTGTGAAAAAAGCAGAGATGTGATTGATAGAGAAGGGATATCGTGTGTACGAGAAAGTCACATTTGCGCCACAAGGGCGAAGCAATCAGTGCGATAGCAACAAATTTGAATGTCATACGCATAAAATGTGGCCTCTCGACAGTTGCAGCGTGCCGCTCAAGCACAAAGAAGGACGCATGAAAAGAACACACAGGTATACGCAGTATGAGCGCAAACTGTGACTGTTGTTAGTTCGCGCTCGCCCTGTGTATTACCTGTGTGTTCTTTTTGTGTGTTTGTGTTTGAACACCACGCTCAAAGACTCGACTATGGACAACCAACTAGCTCCTGGTTTGGCTCTTCTAGCTGGCAGCTAACTACTTCCGCACACACAGCCGCTGCAGCGAGCGAAGTTCGTACGGTCTATAGACCTTTTCACAGGAGAGAAAAACACCGCCATGCTGGTCTGTGGCACGGGAGTACAAAGGCTGACGTCACAGCCTCGGCAGTGCATTTATGGGAGGTGACGCCTATTTCCGCAATTCCGCACATATTGTACAGGGCCAGAGATAAGCTTTCATTCCTATCCTGGCGACGCGCGACATCCTCGAGAGTGGCTTGTCAAGTGTCGGAACGGCAAGACGTTTCCGATGGTGCGCAGCAAGCACTTCGATCACGGTCGTTCGAAACGTTCGCTGACGAAAAGCGTTGATGCTAACATGTTTCTCACTCTTAGTCTGTAATCTGTGCATCCATGCTTGTTGCATGCGTAGTTTCCGCACGCTACGTGCATGAGCACCGTTGCAGTCCGCGAAAGATCGTGGCGGCTTGGCCAGAACTGCCATTCATGATTTGCTTACGCTTTCGCATACTTCCGCGAGGAAATGAACCCAGTCTCCATTTACGAGATTCGTTCTACATCCTCCGCGCGCCACCTTCGCAATGAACGCAAGGTTTGTTCGCGCTAGCTGCGGGTCTTTATAAACGAGCGTCACCGAGCCCTAGTTTGCGCGCTTCCGTCCCGCTCGCTCAACTATGAGAAGCGTTCTCAGTGACACAAGGTATAAATATGAGCACCGAAACTCGTACACTTTGTGCATCATCTCGTACAGAGTAAAAAAAAAGTGCAGCTTGCAGCAGTGGCGCAAGGCTGGAACCAACAGCGGAGCTAGTGTTCGACCTAGCTTTTAGGGGCGAAGCTCCTTAAGGCGGCACCCGTTCGTCCCTCGTAGTCGTAGTCGTAGTAGTCGTAGTGCGTAACCAGTCTTACGCTTTGACCTCCAAGGTGGTGCCGGTGGGAGATTTTTCCTGTGCGTTGTTGAACAATAAAAAATTCGCAGCGTGCGCGTTAACTAAAAGCCGAATTCTTCTGTCTCTCATTCCCCATTAGCAGCCATTGGCATGTTCCAGTAGGAAACGTTAGTAGAAGTAGAAGTGTAAGTGTTAGCTAAAAGCCGACTTCTTCTGTCTCTCATTCCCATTAGCAGCCATTGTTTACCTCCAAGGTAGTGCCTGGTGAGATTTCTCCTGTGCGTGATTAAACAATAAAAATTTTGTTCAAAACGCCGTTGATTGATGAAATAAACCAACGAAAGACGCCAGATGTTTTGTAAAAGCAAAACGAAAGAACGCCAGATGTTTCTAAAGCAAAACGAAAAGACGCCAGCTGCTTAACGAAAGACGCCAGATGTTTTCTAAAGCAATGGTTTTCTAAACAATGAAAATTCACAGCGTACATGTAAAATTAAAGTGAGCTACAAGTCGTCATAACTCATCGAACCTTTAGTATAAACGCGCCCGATCTCACGTCGGTGATGATGTACTGGGCAGAATTCACGGAAGATTCACGGTTTACCGATGAACCTCCGCAGCTTCGCCCACTCATCATCATTCACTCCGTGGATATGCTGTGATTTTTTGTAAGCTTTTGTTAGTGATGCCAAGCTTTTGCTAGAGATGCAAAGTTTTTGCTGAGTATGATTAGGCCTGTTATCCTCTGGTTTCGGTCGGTTCCCCATACGCACGTGTAACGTGGCTTTGGCGGGAACATGTCGCGGGACTAGCTGTTAGGTGGTTCTTTGCGGGACATGTCACGTAGCCAGTTGCTACGTGATCTTAGCCACGTGACTGGCTGTTACGTGAATTTTAATCATGTGACTAGTTATTAAATGATGTGACGTGATTTTAGCCACGTGACTAGATGTTATGTGATTTCAGACACGTCACTAGCTGTTATGTGGTTTTGGCGGGAGCAGGTGCGTCGGCAATTATACATGCAGTATGGAACATTCGAGCCTTATCGCTGGGGCTGGCGTAAGCTCTCGAATAAACTTGACTATCCGCGTCCCGCGCGTAATCTTAACAGAATGGTGTTGAACAATCGCGAAACTCAAGCATTGCGGCGTGGTCTGCGCCGAGCATTGCTAACAGTCTTTGTGGGTGTAAACCAAACGCATCAAAATAAAGCACTAAACACGCGTGGCAATATCAGAACCCATCCATCTCACTCGCAACCATTTGAACTTTTCTTTATAACTTGATGGCAGCGTTCGGAAAAGAAAAAAGAAGTTCACCGACGATTATTACACTGCCTAATGCGAATTCTGAGAGCTGCTTCGTGTTCGGACAATGCCAACTGTGTTTGAAGTTTTGGTTTTCCGCAAGGAATCGACTACGCCATAAATCATAATCTTTGTGAAGTAGGACAGCACCCACAACGTCATTATTCGTCTTTCTGCGGATAAGCGAAGTACCCACTACTCATCTGTAAGGTGGTACGTGCACTTTGTTGATGCTGCCTGTGGCTGATGACGACGAAGAATTAGAGCTGAGCACATTGCAGTGGGTGGGAAGCATTAAACCACACACTCGTTGCGCAAGTAGCATTGTGTGGTGACTGGTTGTTATGTTACTCTTCTGCCGCGCTATATTACATAGGTTATAACGCGATTTCTCGCCCGACATGACGCCCGTATAGGGTCTTCTTGCAAATGAGTTTCAAGCACCAGCGTGGCTCTGTGGTAGAATACTCGACATCCACGTAGAGGGCCTTGGTTCATATACCATTAAATCCTGGGCATTCTTTTTCTAATCTCTTTTTATGTCTATCGGTTACGCCACCGACGGCAACGCCGCTCAACGCAGGAACGGGCGCCTAAGAGCTGCGCTCTAAAAAAGTTGACGATAACGGCGCCCAAAAGAAGCGGGGGTGGTGTCCGGTGAACAGCCTAACAGAAGGCAGCTGCACAGGACTAGTCATCACGCGCACGAGTGTATTCTCGTTCATTTCGCCACTGTGCTCCGCTATATAAGCCGCTTATCGACTCGGCGGTCGACGCTCGCGCGCTCAGATTAAAACTGGGGAGGGGCGAAGCATGTAGAGAAGGGTGTTTAAGCTCCAATAACGTGAAACCTGTGGAGGGGCGAAGCATGCAGTGTGCGCCGGTGTTTCCCACAGCAAAATCACTGCTAATGGGCCATGAGAGACAGAATAAAGATTAGACACAGAGATCCGCAGTCCGCTTTTAGTTAACGTGCACGCTGCGAATCTTTATTGTTCAACTACGCACAAAAGAAATCTCCCACCGGCACTACATTGCGGGTCAAGATTCAGTGCCTATGTATGCGAGGTGGCCGGTGAACGCTTTTGCAGCGCGAGCAGTCGTTTTTTTTTTTTCAATCAGGAAACTGGCATTCCTGCACAAAATTTTTCCGGACGCGCATCTTGACAATGCATGCCGCTTTTGTAAAAAAATAGCCAGTCTTGCTCACATGCTCTGGGGTTGCCCCCTGACACCGGGGGCCAGGACCACCAGGGATGAGAGGGACCGAGCTCTACGCAGCTCGGACCTTGAAGCACAGCTCTGGGCTGTCCATAGGGCCCGCGACGCGGCGGAGGGGCAAGGCCTCTCTCTCCCGACGTGGGAGCGGCCCGCTGCGCGCTGTACCGAAGGACTAAAATCATCCATCCATCCATCCATCCATCCATCCATCCATCCATCCATCCATCCATCCATCCATCCATCCATCAGGAAACTCGCTAGCAGACGCTGCCTGCGTCGGCGTTGTCTCTCGCGGGCGACGGCACGTTCTTGTTCCTTGCGAGCTAGTAGTTCAGCGTTCATCGCAGAAAGAGCGTTTCCATAGTCAACGCGCGCCGTTGGCTCTTTCTCGTTCCACTACGAGCGCCGAGGCGGTGGCGCCCTCTCTTGCGCTCAAGCAAATGGACCGTCCCGACAGCCAGGGTTGCCAGGTTTGGCTACTTTGCGCCAACTTGGCTACCTTTTTAGGCCGGTGGCGGGAGAAAAATAGTCTTGGCTACTTGGCTCCTTTTTGGCTACTTTCTTGTCCCCTTGATTTGAAAAAAATTATCAATATCTGGTGATGTCGCAGCTGCTCGTGTTCGAGTATATGGTGCCAAAACACGGCAATCAGAGCGTACTTCCAGCTCCGAAAGTTGAATTTTGCCCTTTGATTGCGCAGATAATGAATTTTATTAAAAGGTATGGCGCAGTGGTCTAAGCGGGCAAAGGGTCAGTGGTGGCGATCATAGCATAAATATAACAGATTACACGTTTATAACCTGCCAGTCAAGCAGGCCTCTCGCGCACACACGAAAAAAAAATGCTTTTGGATACCTGGCTTGGACTCGGCGAGAACTGTTGCATGGAGCCACATTTTACAGATCACCCATTGCTCAACGCGGCTTTTAACCACACTTGCAAATGAACAGGAATCGAAAGCGCTCCACATTCAGGGCCCTCTGTGGAATCTGATATCTGAAATTTCAAGTGAGCACTGAGAAACCAGGACACAAGATTCAAAGGCGGCAACACAAGCGCTCACTAACAACAGTTGTTAGTGAACGCTTGTGTTGCCGCCTCTGCCTCTTGTGTCTTTTTTTAGTGCTCTCTTTAGAATGTCGTACCATCTCGCCCAAGAAACAATCCTTGTAGGATATCCGACGAACTGCTTGTATCATTTCCTAAGCTTGGGTAAGAACGGCGACTCTGTACTTGTCATCACGTATGAAATTTTTGCAAAAGTGGCTTCAATTTATGCTTAATGGAGTAACTGAGATTTCGATCGCACTCATCATGCCGTAAACTTATTTTTATTGTCACAACTTCTAGTCACTTCAAGAAGAGTCATGCAAGACACATGGAGAGAGTCATTTTTTTAACAGCGCAAACACTACCTCATCATGCATTAAATGATTGCTAAAGTCAATAATTTATGCTGGAATCTCAGAAATTATGATTTTGAATTGTTCATGCAGCACACATTTACATTTTTACTGAAAGGCTTTTGTGTTTAGTCATTTAAATAAAAATGTGGAAGCGGTTTTCACACATGCATGGCTACTTTTGGCTACTTTTACTGCCCTTGGCTCAAATTGGCTACATTTTGGCTAGTTTTTCCAATTTTCTGGCTATTTTTTGTCTTTTTGACCTGGCAACCCTGCCGACAGCAGACGACGACGCACGCCGACACCCTAAGATGCTTCGCCCCTAAAAAAATGGGGGCTGCTGTACATGCATGATGCATTGTCCGTGCACTCGTCGTTGCCTCGTGAGTGCCGAAGTGTCGACGAAACACGTGCACTCATGCGATACGATTGCATTCGTGACTTGGCGTGAACCTATGGGCACGCTACCAACAAGAAACGGGCGGCTGCATTCATCTCATAAGCTTTTATGTCCATTTGCTACCCGCGGCCTGATACAGGTGGACCGTACGACATCGCTGTTCCTGCTAACCCTTCTGTTCATCAAAGGAAAATGGCGTCACGTCTTCCGAGTCACTCGTGGGTTCTTCCACGAAACACAGAAGAAATCCAAGGTAAGGGCGTATACTACAAGGGCTTGGGCTTGCTGGCTACACCTAATTAAAACCACGAGGTACAGGGCTATGAAGGAGGGCTGAGAAATTCGTTTAAGAATTTTACTGGCGTAAACCAACGCGCGGAAGTGCTTGGCGGGTTGTCATAATTCAGGAGGAAATGCCATCGCTTAAGGCTGTAAGGGGAACTTCGATCACTGAATTTCAAAGTCGTAATGCGAATTTACGGCGCATCACCTAGTATATCACAGCTGTGGGAGTCGAAATCGCCTACCCCTTGCGCCTCGTTCCTCAGCTAGTGTGTCGTGCCGCCCCCCGCGCGACTCGATCGTCGTGAACCGCCGTCAAACAGCAACATGGCGGTCGTAGCCTGGGTGCCAGACCTTGTTGTCGGGCGCAAGCCATGCGTCTACCTCGCCAACTTGGAGACGTCAGAGAGTCGCATGGCGCGCAAGCATACGTCACTGTGCCACGCCTGTCCTCAATGGCCGCCAGTGTCGGGCCCCGGGCCCCTCTATCCACCAGAGCTCGCTTTTTGTTTTTCTGGCGCATGCTCGCCGCGGGCAGATGCTTTCAGGCCTGCATAACAGGTCCACGCGTTGCTTTAGCAGGCGGCTTCTCGTCCGTGCATTCGACTGCTCCCTTTTGTGTGATAGTCGTAACGCCGCCGGCACGCGTGCTCGATCGGTCTTGCGGAGTTACCCTGTACGACCCGCAATCCCGTGATTGCCGCACTGTGTTGCATCTTGGGTTAGTGAACCTGTGTTTTTTGACAACCCACCTCGAGTGCATTTTCTGCGCCTTGACGGAGAGTCGACGAACCCGGCCGTAGCGTCTTTGTGTACTGTGGTGGTGGAGTACGCCTCGCGTCCCTTCCCGGTCGCGCTCGTAAGGTAAGCTTCTTGCAAACCTATCTCGACACGGCATGTGGCGTTATACAGGTGTCAGAGGCTCACTTTCAATAGCGATCAGGCCTGATCGCTATCTGGTTTGGCTGACGTCTAGACTAATGTAGATCCGTATCAGTTTGGAGCGTGTAGCAACGACAAGTTTTAATCGCGATCGAGAAATCAGATCCGCATCTGCTCTGATCACGATGAAAAGTGCCCTTGCGACACAGGCATTAGATTATGATGCGACAATATCATCGTTGTTCTGCAGGTGGTTCGAATGATGAGCCAGACGGGACGCTTTCGCACGGCCCAGAGCGAAGAGATGGGTGCCAGCTTGCTGGAGATTCCCTACCGCGAGCACAAGAAGACCATGGTGATCTTGTTGCCGCAACCGCCGAACACCCTGCGAGACCTGGAGAAGAAGCTGAACGCACACCACATCCTCACCTGTCTCGACAAGCTTGAGGACAAAGGTGAGAGCGATGGATGCACAGTTGCTGGATGCACAGCTCAATTTGGATGCACAGCGCAATTTAGTTGAAGCCCAAATTTTCGAAGATAAGCTTTTTCCCTGCGTTTTCCTATTTTTCACAATCACGTGCGCTTCGCATCTTCTCTACTCAAGTGAGGTATGCCGCACGAAACATCCATGGCACCCATGTTAACGAACGCAGGTCCTGTGAGCGTGAGCGTTCCCATGTTTCGCGTGAGCGACGTGGTCGACCTGAAGGAGGCGCTGCCGGCGCTCGGCGTCAAGGACGCGTTCCGGCCGGACGCCGACTTCTCGACGCTGTGCGACTCGGCCGCCACGCCCAAAGTCTCGTTCGCGCGTCACGTGGCCGTGTTCCACGCGCGCGAACGCTCCACCAGTCGAATACCGAAGTACACTGGAGCACAGGTGAGCTGCCGGAGAGAGCGAGAGAGAGAGAAAGCTCTTTATGGAAGTGGAAAGAATTCTGCAGGCGCATGTGAAGACGCCTACATGCTACTCTATATATAGGGCAAGAAGGTTGAGCAGGAGGGCAGGAAAGGAAAAAAAAATCACAGCATATCCACGGAGTGAATGATGATGAGTGGGCGAAGCTGCGGAGGTTCATGGGTAAACCGTGAATCTTCCGTGAATTCTGCCCAGTACATCATCACCGACGTGAGATCGGGCGCGTTTATACTAATGGTTCGATGACTTATGACGACTTGCAGCTCACTTTAACTTTACATGTACGCTGTGAATTTTCATTGTTTAGAAAACCATTGCTTTAGAAAACATCTGGCGTCTTTCGTTAAGCAGCTGGCGTCTTTTCGTTTTGCTTTAGAAACATCTGGCGTTCTTTCGTTTTGCTTTTAGAAAACAGCTGGCGTCTTTCGTTGGTTTATTTCATCAATCAACGGCGTTTTGAACAAAATTTTTATTGTTTAATCACGCACAGGAGAAATCTCACCAGGCACTACCTTGGAGGTAAACAATGGCTGCTAATGGGAATGAGAGACAGAAGAAGTCGGCTTTTAGCTAACACTTACACTTCTACTTCTACTAACGTTTCCTACTGGAACATGCCAATGGCTGCTAATGGGGAATGAGAGACAGAAGAATTCGGCTTTTAGTTAACGCGCACGCTGCGAATTTTTTATTGTTCAACAACGCACAGGAAAAATCTCCCACCGGCACCACCTTGGAGGTCAAAGCGTAAGACTGGTTACGCACTACGACTACTACGACTACGACTACGAGGGACGAACGGGTGCCGCCTTAAAGGGGTCATGAAGCACCCCTTGGGCTTGTTGAAAAAACACATCCTGCGAAAAGCTGACACGGCTATAAACTGCTCAGCCCCCCCCCCCCCCCAAATACTACAGTCGTGCGCGCCGCGTAAAGGGCACAAGCGGAGCGCGAAGTTGCCGTTCCCCCAGGCGCCCTCTTTTCAAACAGAGGCCGGTTCTCACTCTCGTCGGTGGGCGGGGCGTCTGGCAGTTTACGTCGCGGATCTGTCAGTTTACGTCGCAAGAGACATAGCATGCTTATTGGCCGATAGCCGACGTAAATCGAGAGCGGCGTTCGGATCAGATGCGCTTCTTGCCGCGAGGTGCCGCCACTTGCCGGCGCCGCACTCCTCAGTACACGGTAGCCGCACTCGCGCAAGCGAATCACAGCGGGAGATCGATCGCGTTTCATGACGCGCACTGACGTAACTTCTTTCCCCCGTGTCATCCCTCCCTGTCTAGCTTCGAGTGCTCTCGTCGGCACGAGAAAAGAGAGAAAGCACTGGGAGCGTGCGCCAAACCCCCATAACTCCGCTGATTCTTGACGGATTCGAGAAATTTTTGCGGCAATCGATTCGGGAGGCAGTAAACTCCGATACTAAGGTCATTAGATCATTACTTGGAAAAGTGGTTCATGACCCCTTTAAGGAGCTTCGCCCCTAAAAGAATTCAGCGAGTTTCACGCCGTGAAATCAGTCGGACAGGGAAGCTGTAATGTTGGTGATGGGGATGACTTTGGGTTAAAAAAAATCACGCCATATCCACGAAGTGAATGATGATTGAGGAGCTGGTTCGGAGATAATCGGGTAAACCGTTAATGCTCTATACAATTCCTCTACTGTCATATAAAGACTTCACACGTTTTTATAGTAGCGATTGTGGTCAGGTTGTTGTCGAACCAAAAGCGGTCGCAGACCTTGCAGCTGTGGCCGAACGTGTGGTCGAGGACATCGGGGAAATGTGGTTTTGCCTGCGTTAATGGCATCATCAAGGCGGTCGAAGAACAAGAGGAAGAAGACTTCTCTTTGGCGCGAGCTGCGCCTGTAGCGGTCGCCTATGGAACTAAGGTTACGCTTACGACGCGGGACATTGTCCCAGCTTAAGAACCTGGCGAGCCAGCTCCTAAAAGGTCATCATCCTTTCGTTTTATTTATGAACGGCGAAGCTGTTTTAGGTCGCTGCAGTTTGTTTATCTGAAACAGAAATGATCATCATCATGAACTGGCACGTGCTCCCTACACCGGCCTCTACTGCTTTGATCGCAGAACGCGTACGCCAATTTCTCCGGCGTGGCCTGTAATAACCCTGGATGGGTGAAAGAACGAGCACAGGGAAAGAGAGACAAAGAAAAAAAGAAACAGAGAGGGAGAAAGAAGAGAAAGAGATATATATATAGAGAAACGCTTGCCGAAAAAAAAATTTTTCACGAGGCGGGATTGGAACGCGCGTACCTTCGATGCGAAGGAGAGCGTCCTAACCACTCGGCTACCCAGCCACGCTAGCAGAGCATGGCTTAGCCTTGTTTAGTATAGTGTAGCAAGGACGTGGAAAAGGGAAGTGAGCTTGAGGGGGGAGAGATGTGACAGTGCCGAGGAGGGGAGAGAGTGATGCACAGCACAGAAAGAATTATAAATAGAGAGAAATAAATGCAGAAGGAAAGAGACACAGACAGAACATCAGCGAAAGAGAGAGAAAAAAATAAGATAGGAAAGAAAGAGGAAGCAAGCGAGAAATAGTGATAGGAAAAGAAGGATAGAAAGAGCAAGAAAGAGAAAGAAACAGAGGGAGAGGAAGAGAGAAATAGATAGAAATAAACAGAGGAAAAAAAAAGACGCAGAATAAACAGAGAAGAGAGATGAAGAAAGAAATAGACGAAGAAAGAAAGAGAAAATTTGTAAAACCTAGCAAGTCAGCAAAAGCGAGGACTATACATAGGTGCCCGTCAGTTCCGCTGTCTCTTTAGCATTGCGCCTCCAGCGCAAGCTACGCTAACATTTTCTTTAGTCACCCCCTCCCCTGGTCACGTGACCTGCACCACTTCTAGCGCTACTGCTATTGCTGCTGCTGCTACTGCTAGCGCTATTGCTTATAGCAGCACTGCTATTGCTGCTGCTGCTACTACTACTACTACTACTGCTACTACTACTACTGCTACTCTTGTTACTACTACAATGACGGCGACGACGGCACATTATAGACTAAGATAGCTTGGCTATGAAAGAAAATCAAATCCATCAAATCGACCATATTGTCAAATTCAGTGAAAAAAAGAAGGAGCCCTTCATCTATCAAGAAAATGGGGCCTACTAATGACCTAATATTTTTCTTTCTTTCATTCTTTGTTTCTTTATCTCTTTCTCTCTGTCTTTATTTTCTGCGATAGCGATTACATGAACACTCTCGGCGGGTTTTCACCGACGGCGTCGCCGTCGTCGTCAGGTTCCGTATGAAGTCCAAATTGATAACATCCCCCCGCGCGTCGCATGTTCTACCCACGGGCAAACGCGCGCGAGCGGGGGCGATGAACGCGGCTGAAGCAGAGATCAAACGAGCCGGCCCATCTCCGTCGCTCTAAGGGCGCATGCGATAACATCCCCCCGCGTGTTAGACAAGCCGTGGAATGCTCAAGCAGAGAGGAAACATCCCGCCCGTCTTTAACAAGCATGAAGGGACGCGGGGCGGAGGGGGTCGCTCGAGCAGCAGCTGTGAACTTTGATTCTAATGGCGCGATTGCTGGCGCGAGCGCCATCTCGGCTGGCATCAGCGGTTCTAAGGGCGCGATTGCTGGCACGCGCACTATCTGGGCAGGCATCAGCGGTCGGCTCGTATACCCTTCCACGTGCTGCGTTCTTAACGCGGAGACTGTGCTAAAAGAGCATCTCTCCCTGGAGCTGCCGTATTCTCTTACACCAGCGTTTTGTAGAGTTAACGCGATATGGGATCCACAAGAGCTAGCTTCCAGCATTGCTTCGTATAATATTACAATTTGTTGCTATCGAATTCATTGCTTCGCCCTTGCGATGAACCTGTGATTTTCTTTCTTTCTCCTTGTCTGTCCTCCTTTCTGTCTTTCTATCGCATTACCAATGCTCTCTCCTGTTTCCTTCCTCCATGGCAGTAATGGGAACTTCACCCACGCACTTCGCAGCGCAACACTTTCGTTGCTACAGGCAACAACGGCGGTCATGGCCATACATAATGAAATGCAAAAATGAAATGCAGCAATGAAATGTGGCAACGTGGACAGACAAGTGACTCCCATAAAAGATCAGATTGCCGCACCGGTGACGGCTGGTCGCCGACAAGCCCAAATCGAGAGAGCTTCAATGATTGGAAAACAGCGCTTACAAATATACATGCGACCGGCGCATCTTTGAGGGCAGTATTTGTGTACACCCTCATTTCTGTACAATCGCCGGCGTCGGGTTTTTCTCAAACTATGCCGCCCCCACCGAAATCTGCAACTGAAATAAGATTAATGAAGCAAAGCAGAAAGGCGAGCTAGTTGGTACTTATTCATTCTTGTATAACACAAGCTTTATGAGTTGTGAGAACAGTTGTGAGTAAGCGCTCGTGGTGTGCACTTTCGCGGCCTTGTCTTTTTTTACGCTTCTGTTATACAAGGACGAAAAAAAGGTTCGATTAAAGTTAGTCTGGATTCCTCCACTATGCGAGCCTTCCTTGATGATTTAAGGAAGGGTCGGCATTCGCGGTCTGCGGTGACCGGAGGATTCGTGCCGTAGTCGCGACGTTCACAATGCTTGGTCACCGCGCGCCGCTGGTCTGAGTGCGCTGCGCCGGTCCTCTCCGCTGGTACGCTGACTACGCAGAAGTTCATTAATGCGCTGCAATGAAGTTGATATTGACTGAGGAAGAAGTAAAAATACACTCCGGCATTTTGAAAAGTGAATTTACGTCGATGCACGTAGCGACGCCTTGCTAGAGCTTGCGAGCCAGCTGACAGCGATGACACCCATATTGACGGTTTTAAGTCAGCCGATGTCGCGAAATTGCCGAACGCAGAATTTCGAAGCAATGCTCGTCAAGCAACTAGTTATGTACGTTCTCCTCAGTGTCCCTTTTAAGTCCTGTTAATCGCGCCTGTGCAGCTTCCAGTAGCGGGCGCGTGCACGCCAGCAGGAGCGGACGATGACGGGGAACTGCAGGAGGAAGAGGCCAAGTTCATTGTGGACAGACCTTTCCTGTTCCTCGTCATGAACAGCGAGCCCAAGACTGTTCTCCTGTTCGGCTCGGTCCGCAAGATATTCGCCTGGAAGTAGGCAGCCACAGCCAGCCGTCTACTTCAGAGCTCCGTATCACTGACTCTGAAAAAAAAAAGTTTGCATTTGTGTAGGGAAAGCCGAGCTAGTTGGTACGAATGCATAGTACAATAGCGCAAGAAACACAGTGTTTCTTGCGCTATTCTACTTTGCATTTTTGCTTTTCTAATGTCTCACAACGTATTCATTCCTTCTGTTTCGAAACAAAGCTGCAAATTGAGGCAGATTCCACGCGCGGTACCAGGGGCGTAGCCAGAAATTTATTTCGGGAGGGGGGGGGGGGTTCAACAATACTTTATGTATGTTCGTGCGTGCGTTTGTATGTGTGTGTGTATATACGCAAGCAAAATTGAACCCCCCCCCCCTAGCTACGCCCTTGCGCGGTACGATTAACAAGCTGCACCTTGCAGCCCAAGTTGAAGGCTGTCTTTACTCCCAACAGGTTGCGGGAAGCGGGGAGCAAAATATTAACTTTTATTGAGGTAAAAAGAAAGAGCTTTAGGAGCTTGATGGATAGGGCTCCTGGACTCATTTCGCTCATGTCACCAGCCTGACGTAGCTCAGAAGTGCCAGCTGCAACCAATCTGGAAATGCCAGCGACAGAATCTGGAACAGTAGGGCGTGTCGCATTTACTATGCGCAGTTGGTCGCAAGAGTGTCGATGTAGCAGGCAGTGGATGGTCTAATAGGCGAGACTTAGTAGTTTTCACTTGGCTGCAAACATGTTACAGTTAGCTAGCTGAGGGAACTGAGGTGCTGGTGGCGATACTTGTGTACCCTATGAGTACCAACAAAAAAAAAAAAAATCTGGAGAAGCTTGCACTAAGCCGCGCAAGGCTTGAAACAGCGAAACTGGACGATTCAGAAGACTAATCCGGTTGCTTCTAGGTTGTTTCTAGGTTGCTTCTCATTCGTTGCTAGGCTTCAGCTAGGGGGATGCTAGGTTGTTTCTACGTTGATAGGTTCGAGTCACGGATGTCCAAACTACAGAGACAAACTCGCGCTGAAACCAAGCGTTCGCACCTCTCGTAGATCTACGGGCACGTCGTCGTTGGCGTAGGACTTCCATCGCTTTGGCGTGTTCTCGAAGCCGCCGTTGCCTTTCCCGTTCCCTAGTATTTTCTCGTTGGACGTACTCGGTTCTTCGGCTCGCCACCTTCGCTTCGCAGCCATTTGTTGTTGGGGCTAACTGTTGCCTTCTTGGTTTTAATGGACCAGTGGTGAGTGGTGGGATTTACCCAATTGCTGTGGCACATACCCCTTTATGATGATGATATTTCTTTGGTTCGTCAGAAAAGGAACCATGTGCTAAACAGCTTCGCTGGTAAAAACCTGACTCGTAATTTCAACAACCAAATTAAACTTTTGCTGGTGCGCTAAGGTTGCTGGTAACAGCCACTTAGCGTAACTTTCTGCTTCGTTTTCTTGTTTCACGGTTCACGAGAACAGTGATGCAGGATCGGAATGTTCCTGAGGAGTAGTGAATAAACGAAAGGTCACGTGACAGCTCTACCAGTACTGTTTACAGCAGCTGTTGACATGTCAGCAATCCACTCGAAATATTTGTGGCGGAAAAAATGGGCAGAAATAACAAAGAGCGTAATATCATGAAGACCGTAATGCGCAGAAAGTGAAACGATACGTTAAAAGCTGGCAGGGTCTCCTATGCATTCGCCTAGGACGATTCGAAGCCCTTTACTTTATTAGATGACAATCTTAAAAGCAATGTGACGATAGCAAACATTCTTATGAGTGATTAGTTCACTCCAAGCAGGCTACAATACTGAATATTTTCATGGGGGTGGGAAGGAGGTCAGTGCCAGAACTTTCACGTGGTGTCGTCAGGTTCTGTTGTGTTCCTTCTAAAGCTTACTGAGCTAGTTGTGCTCACCACTACTTAGATTCTCAGATATTCCAGAACAATGCCACCAACCTGGCTTACCTTGCTATCCTCCTGTCGTATGTGGTTTAGCATTTCTGCGATGTCCACATATTGCTTTACATGCGGCCTATGAACGCCAACATGAGCCAGCCATTGAGGCTAGCTCATGTCCATTGAGGCCGGCTCAATATCTAGCCAACCAAACCGGCTAGATATTGTCAAAGTCAAATTCATTTATTATTGCATTATACAATAAATATGGGGATATGGGGATTGTATTATACAATAAATATGGGGTCCCATAGTCGAAGATTGCAGCGGAACCCTCGTCTGTATATTTTAAATTAAACGTAGCAGGCCGTTCTGCATTTACATTGCTTGGATGGGGCTGCTAGTATTGCGTAAGAAAAATGCCGCTAACATGGAGTTGCGATGCGTGAATACTAACGTAAATGCATTCCTATGTGTTCTTCAAAATTGGCAGCGGAATATATTTACGCTCAGAGTGTGACGTGCTGTTGTATATTGCTGTATGGAGCAAGCCAAGTTTCTCGTTCAAGGTAGATGACCTCTCTAGCTCAGGAAGCCGTAATATGAAATAAAATTTACGGCAGAATGCCTCATAAAGCGATTAAGAAGACATCAGAGAGAACACACGGTACATATCTAAATGAAGGAAGAGAGTCAATCCCCTAGCTCATCACGAATAGCAGGGCAAGAACAGATGAAAAATCCTTCAAACACGAGGTGTAGCTGGAGCCAACGTTCCGACGAGTGCTCTTGTCTTCTTCAAGGCAAGAACAGTCTACCTTAGCGCGTGTATGTGCATACGCATACAAGCGATGTTAGGCAGTTACTGCCTTGAAGGAGGTTAGCCGAAACGTTGGCTCAAGCGACATCCCGTGTTCAAGGATTTTAGGGGCGAAGCTCCTTAAAGCGGCACCCATTCGTCCCTCGTAGTCGTAGTAGTTGTAGTGCGTAACCAGTCGTAACGCTAGTACCAGATCTTGAGCTCTAAGGTGGTGCCGGTGGGAGATTTTTCCTGTGCGTTGTTGAATAAAAAATTCGCAGCGTGCGCGTTAACTAAAAGCCGAATTCTTCTGTCTCTCATTCCCCATTAGCAGCCATTGGCATGTTCCAGTAGGAAACGTTAGTAGAAGTAGAAGTGTAAGTGTTAGCTAAAAGCCGACTTCTTCTGTCTCTCATTCCCATTAGCAGCCATTGTTTACCTCCAAGGTAGTGCCTGGTGAGATTTCTCCTGTGCGTGATTAAACAATAAAAGTTTTGTTCAAAACGCCGTTGATTGATGAAATAAACCAACGAAAGATGCCAGATGTTTTCTAAAAGCAAAACGAAAGAACGCCAGGTGTTTCTAAAGCAAAACGAAAAGACGCCAGCTGCTTAACGAAACGCCAGATGTTTTCTAAAGCAATGGTTTTCTAAACAATGAAAATTCACAGCGTACATGTAAAATTAACGTGAGCTGCAAGTCGTCATAACTCATCGAACCTTTAGTATAAACGCGCCCGATCTCACGTCGGTGATGATGTACTGGGCAGAATTCACGGAAGATTCACGGTTTACCGATGAACCTCCGCAGCTTCGCCCACTCATCATGATTCGCTCCGTGGATATGCTGTGATTTCTTTCATCTATTCAAGCTTGCACCTTACTCTGAACTTGTGCCTTTTAGATGCGAAGCAGCTTTTGCTCGGGGCTCTGTCCGACGTCGGTGGTGGCCAACGTTACTAGACCAGGTTCAGTTTACAAACTGCGCCGCGTCGCGCGGAACCGCCACCGATTCCGCTTCGACTGGCGCTGCAGTCGCATCGAGATCCTGCGCTAGGGTGCCCGCGCTGCGCAGTTAGCTGCAGTTAGCTCGAGTGGGCGCTCTGCGATCGGTCACGTTAGCTCTTTTAGCAGGGACAACTGAGGCCCCTCTACATTTATCTCCTAAACGTATAGGTTCGTGCACGCGAGGGCTGAGCTGTGACAAAACATTATGCATGTCCCTGAGCCCAGATCGTGGGCGTGGGAACATTATGGCAGAGTGCCAATTAATTCGCACTTAATATCGTATCAAGGTACCTTGTGTTTCTTGAGCAAGCTTGTTTTACTTATTTTTCGAAGGCAACACGTGTCAAATTTGCATATTCTCGCTCCATCGCATGGAACCACATCCTTAACTAGCTCCGAGTTCGCGAAGGAAAAAGTGTAGCCGATGCCACGTCGCAGCTGATTTCTCACGTTCTGGACCTCTGCGCAGTACGACTGGACACTCATTCGGCTCTCCGGATAGTATACGGCATCGTCACTTCTGGACTGATGGTTATCGCTGTTATCACTACTCTTTGATAACGCTTCTCGCTGATTTCCGAGTTAGGATAATCTAGCCCGTCAATGACAACGGACACTCGGACGCGCTATATATAGACGATTTTATATAGGACACATAGGCGCCGCCATTTTGGGCTGTTAAAGCAATGTTTTCTTATTTTTACATATCGCGACGTGAATTGACAAGGTCCCGCAATGTCGAATTCACCAATCCAACCATTTTCTTGCCTCTCTATCTACCGTAGCACTGTTTGTTTAGTTCTTAAAGATATAAAACGGCGAGACTACAGCCCAATACGGCGGAACCGAAACCCATCGGCAAGATGGTATTTTTCTTCAGTTTACTTGATAAAGAAATCCTTGTTTAGTGCGCAGGATATTTGAAGAGAGCGGACAAGCTAGGACAGAGCGCACTAGGATAATGCACTCTGTCCTAAAATGTCCTCTCGCTTCTTCAAGCGTTCTGCGTTCTAACCAAGGATTTCCTTGTCAAGCATGTTGTACCAAGAAAGGGAATTCATCGACCTGTCGATGAATTCCCGCTCGCGCTGCCAATTGCTAGCTTCCTGGTTAGCTCATTTGGTAGGCCGGCCCGGAAAGGCGTTGGTCCCGTGTTAGAACTCCGGACCAGGACGAATTTTTCGGCAACTAAGCAGCTCTTTTTCCGAGAAATCGGTATGGTTTTCCTTGTGGCTTCGAGCTACAAACGGATGCTTGTCTATTTTCCTTTTCTCAAACCTTCCGCCACCTAGCGCGATTCCGCAGAACTCATTTGGAATGCTATATGTTGTACCAACCAGCCCAAGCAGCCACCCTGTTGTTTCTTCAGCTGCTGCTTGCAGTAGGAAGTTTTTGATGGTTATCTGGTTGGCAAGTAAAGTTCTGTTCTTTCGTTTTATATTTCCCTCTTTCAAATATAGCCACGCGGAGACCAGAGCTGTCGAAGGATTTCCTATTCGCGCCTTCGTTGGACATGACATCCCATTTTCTCTCGTATAAAAACAAGCATCACGTTTTTTTTTCTGGTGCCGCGCATTAACATTTTTATGTCTCTCGCACTGTGCTGCAGACGGCGACGCACGCAAATATCCTCGGCCTTGTTGAGTCAAGTTACATCCGGGCTACCCCCCTCTTGCAATCGAAGGCCGACGGGTCGCCATAAGGCTGACATAAAACTCGTTGCACTCACGAAACGCTTTTGAAAGCAGGCCGCGCTTCGGGAATGTTTTTTTTTTCGTTTCTTGTTTGTCTCTATATTTTCCTTGCTTATTTGCCCCATCTTCTTGGTAGGGACGCGAATAACTCGCTCGTACCAGCCTGTGTCAAACGCCAATCTAGCTACCATGTTTGGCATTGCGATTAGCCATCGCGGTTCTCGGCTGAGCTGAAGGCTGAGGCAGGGGCGTAACCATGGGATCCCGAAATTTTTTTTTCCCATGGGATACACAGCACAAAATGACACTCGACCTCACTTATCCCAATGTCGGATCAAGATGGTGCCCCCTTCACCCCGGAAAAAATTTCTGCATACGCCACTGGGCTGAGGTGAAGGTCGCGGGTTGGAACCCGGCCGCAGCGGTCGCATGTAGATGGAGGCGAAATGCTAGAGGCCCGCGAGCTTCGATTTAGGTGGAAGTTAAAGATAGGTGTAACCTTATGGGACAAGAATAGAGCAGAGTGGGTCAAGGATGAGATGGGCGTTAAGGGCATCTTAGTCGAAACCAAGAAAAATAAATGTACATGGGCAGAGCATAAAGCGCGAAGGCGCTGGTCATTAAGACTAACATACTGGATTCCAAGAGAAGGCGAGAAAAGAGATTCTTTATTTGGGAAAATTAGGTGAATAGTGGGGGTAAGTGACGCAGTAACTGTCTCTCAGGCGAGGACACCACAACCGCGACACCTGGGGGGAAAGGGGAGAAAAGTATAGGAGAAGTTAGAGTTAGAGTGGAGGAGGAGGCCTGGGGGAGTTAAATACATCACTGGGGGGAGAGGGGGAAAAAGAAGAAAAAAAAAGGGAACACGCGATAAACACATGACTGGAAAAAAAAACACGGAAGTTCCGTTTGTTGGGGGGCTTGGTCGGCGTGGTTCAGAGAAGACGGTCGGCCAGTTGCGCGGCTTCGGGTTCCGTCTGGCCTGCTGAGCGCCGGCACCGCCGCCGCGATGCGCCCTCGCCCCTCTGCAGTGACTGCGGAGAGAGGGAAACCGTGGCGCATCTCTTCCTTTCCTGCTCCGCCCTCTCCACCCACCACGAAGCGCTCGCTCGTGTTTTCAAGCAGCTGGGACTTCCGTCTGCCACTGTAGATGACATTCTGCACCCGGTAGGATCAGCCCATCGCGTGCGCCCTGCCCTGCGCGCGGTCCTCAACTAGCGAGCGCGCGGGGTCAGGCAGGAAGTTAGGTGGGCAGGTAAGATTAAGAAGTTTGCGCGTATAATGTGGCCGCAGCAAGCACAGGACCGGGTTGATTGGCGGAACATGGGAGAGGCCTTTGCCCTGCAGTGGGCGTGGTCAGGCTGATGAGGATGGTGAAAGAACCCCCAGGTGGTAGAAATTTCCGGAGCCCTCAACTATGGCGTGCCTCGTAATCATATCGTGGTTTTGGCAGGAAAAACCCCGCAAATTATTATTAGATGAGAAGCATCTTATAGCGGAGTTCAATCCGGTGGTGGTGGTGGTCGTGGTGTGCGGCGTGACCACCCTTACTGCGCAGGCGCAAACCTTCTCCACATCCCCTCTCCTCTCCCTTCCCCCTTTCCCCCTCTCCCCTCCCCCTCTCCCTCCCCTCTCCACATCACCTCTCCCATTCCCCTCCCCTTTCCCTTTCATTTCCCATCCCCCTCTCATTTCCCCTCTCTCCTTTCACCCACACCACTCCACCTCTGAAACGCGGGCTCTACATGCCGAAACACTGCTTCGCATCGCCTCATGGTCCCATTTAGCGGGAGATGGTGTGATTTATTATTATTATTATTATTATTATTATTATTATTATTATTATTATTATTATTAATTTTATTATTATTTTAAGTTTTCCGCTCCGACATCTCTCTTGTACGTCCTGACAAATTCCACCCATCAGCCGAAACAACGAGCTACAGCAGTTACGTAAACAAATTTCCAAGATTTGCGTTCAAGCGAGGTGATTACACGGGCCTCTATCATTACTTGTCCACCGTTAAGTGGTCACAGGTTACTGAGAAACCAAATGTTGATGACCAGGTTAATCGGTTTACGGAGCTTGTTCTGAGCAGCATGCGTAATTTTATTCCCCAATATACACCTAAACAACGTAAATATTCCCACTGGTTCTCATCTGAACTTATCAGTGCACTGAAGCATAAAGATCACGCACACCGGAAATCTAAATGTTCTCCATTGAGCGAGTGGAAGGAAGAGTTCAGCTTCTTTCGAACTCTCTCTAAACGCCTATATAAACGGGATCATAGTTCGTATATTGAATTCTTAGAAAAAAGCGCCCATGACAGGCCGGCTGAGGTTTGGAAGTATGTACGTAAACGGTCTAGCAAAAGCGGAGAGTCCTTCAGACTACTAGACTCAAATGGGGTAGAAGTTCATGCCGTCGCTGACTGTTTTGCCACGCATTTCTCATCCGTTTATAAGGCCTCAGACTCTAGCACTGATATCAGACAACATCCCAAGGCAGTTAGCTCATCCAGTGCTTTGTCGCTGGATGAAAATCTTATCAGCGAATGCATTAAGCGCTTAAAACCATCCTTATCATGTGGCCCAGATGGCATCCCCTCCGCCATACTAAAAGCTTATGGTAGTATATTTGTCCCAGTACTGACTACGATATTTAATAACTGCTTGGACACTTCCACATTTCCTAGCATGTGGAAAACTGCTTGTGTTTTTCCAGTATTTAAGTCGGGCTCTAAAACAGATGCTTCTAATTATCGCCCGATTTCTCTACTATGTGCCACATCAAAGATCTTCGAGCTGGCTCTTCACAACATATTGCCTTTTAGTGTGCAAAACTCATTCATTCCTAATCAACATGGTTTTCTCACTGGCCGCTCAACTACCACAAGTCTTGCTAGTTTCATGACGCAGATCTCCACACCTATTTCTCAGAGAGGACAGGTTGACGTAATCTACTGTGACCTGAGCAAGGCTTTTGACGTAGTCAGCCACACACTGATTATGGTTAAACTTGCGAACTTTGACGTTGACTTGTCGATTCTGAATCTCTTGCACAGCTATCTGCTCAATAGATCTTGTTATGTTGCCGTAAATGGCCAAACCTCTTCTTTGTATAAAGTGACTAGTGGGGTCCCTCAAGGGTCGGTATTAGGCCCACTCCTATTTTTAATTTACGTTAATGATGTTTCTTTTGCCATTCGTAATACTTCTTTCCTCTTGTATGCCGATGACATCAAGATTTTTAGGAAATTCATTCAGTTAACGACTGTCGCTTGCTGCAGTCAGATTTGCGCTCTTTTTCCGAATGGTGCAACGGTAATAACCTTTCTCTGACTACCTCGAAGACAAAATTCATGTCTATCACTCGCAAAACATCTAGCGTGTCATTGCAATACTCTGTCAATTCTGTGTCCTTATGCAAGGTTTATGAGATCAGTGATCTTGGTGTTGTTGTTGATAGCGCGGTAAACTTTTCTGCTCACGTTAAGCGTGCTGCTATGCGGAGCCTTCGTTCTCTCGGATGTGTTTGCAGAATATCTCGAGAATTCAGTTCTCCTATAGCCCTCCGCAAATTGTACACCGCAATATGTCTTCCACAAGTTGAGTATGCGTCCGTGATATGGAATGGCATTGCTCAATCTGGCGGTAACACCATTGAACGAGTCCAGCAAATATTCCTCAGCATATATAACCATCACTTTGCTAAAAATGACTGAATCTCGTTCAAATACTGCTTAATCATTATCACTGCCATCACTTCACTGCCGACGAAATCGTTCTGATCTCTTATTTCTTTACAAGCTAGTCCACGGTATCATATCCTGCCCTGTACTTCTCAATTGTGTTAACTTTCGAATTCCGCGTAAGTTAACCAGAGAGAACAGACCGTTTCATGTACCCGCCTGCTTCTTCCAACACTCTACCGTTCACAGAATACAAAGTCTCTATAATGTTAATTTTCTCGATCTTGACGTTGTTCAATAGTCCACAATCATTGTTTTTATCGGAGCTTTGCACTGTCTTGACATAGTATGGCACAATGTACAAAGTCTTCCCGTCTCCGTCTTTCCGCGTAGTTGTATATATGCAATCAAATTTCTTATTCCCCTTCAATATTTGTCGTGTTGTCTTATTTTACTCCTCCCCTTTTGTGTTCATCTCTCTTTGTCTACGTGTTTTTGCTCTTTTTATTTCTGAAAACTGTCTGTATTGTATTGTTTATTTTTATTGTTTTTTGCGTGCGCCTGCAGAAAGACCTCACGGTTGTTCCTGGGCACGTTAAATAAATGATTGATTGATTGATTGATTTATTATTGGGATTGCGTCAGATTGAGGTAAACAGCGGTAAAAAATACAGGGCTGCGTGATGTTAAGGCGGTGTCGGATCACACGCACGCGCGAGCTTGCTGAAGGATGCCATTGTCACTTTGACAAACACATCCGGGTCAGCCTTCAACGCTGCCCGAGGGCCCGTTGAGTAAAAAGTGATTGAGCAAACAGCACAGCTTCGTGTAGGCTGAGGAAAAACAAGAACTTGCGCAACATGAGACGTCTTGCATTTCATCATCCGTGTCTGACAGCAAAATGTCAGTCGGGAGTTGGGGTTGTTACTAATGAATACAACTCGGCAGGTGCTACTTTATTATCAGATTGTTACGCAGCAAACTCATCCCGTCGTAATCGACCAAAGCCACCGACGAGTCACTTAGTCAGCGACGCTATCCTTTAAATGCGTCGACATCCACATGCTTACCATTACACACGGCTACTCTGAATAGCCACAACCTATAGTTTTAATCAAGATACACGGTTTAGACGACTGTGAATACTTTGTTGACCATGGCATACTTTGACCATGAAACTTTTTTGACCATTTTTGAACTTTCTCCTTCCGATGTATTTGAATGGGTGATGAAGTGGTCTAACCTAAACTAAAATAAGGAATTTCCCGAGCGTAGATCAGGTTAATCTTCATCGAATCGCTGCACAAAGTTTGCCTGTTCCGACAAAGCGCCGATTGGCAAGAAAACATTCGCGCGACTGTCAGTTCGTCGCCGCAAGATTTGCCGGTGGTACCTGCCACGTAGAAACCACACTGCGCCAAAAATTGTGGTATCAACTACACGAGAAATAGGAAGCAGGTGACTGTCACAGCGAGACCTGGTAGCTGTGGTCACAACCTTTATTTCCTTAAACAGAGAAGTTCGCTGCAAGCTTTCTCGTCGAAATGGCACTAACAGCATGTGTACACCAACAATAGAGAAATGATAGCGCGATACACATTCCTTCATTACATAGGCTATTGTACGGTGAAGGTGCTCAGCTTAATAGCGTTACAGAGTGTACACAATTACTTAACCAGCTTCTGAGGCCTCAGCGGCCCTCTCCTTGTCGCTTGGAATTAGTCAGTCAAAATTATATCAACATTTCTACAGACTAGCACTGTTCATCTTCAAATCAGATCGTCTAGTTTGTATTGTCTGCAGGCATATCCTAGCAGTAATAAGTTGCCTTGTGGATTAAAAAATTATCTATTATATGTAGATACGATAGAGTCCATGTGCTCTGAACGCGGGCATCGTCCTTGAACGCATGCTTTCTTCTGACATCACCTTTTTTACTCTAAGGATGAGCGTGTTATGGTTGTTTCGGCAGTTACACGAAGGCATTGATTTGTTACTCTGGTAAATAATGGCACGCACCCACAGATAACGACATATGTACACGGTAGGAGCAATGCCGGCATCGCTCCTGCGCTTAGCAAGCTAGCTAGCTAGCTAGCTAGCTTGCTAAGCGCTGGAGCTTGCTCGCTCGCTCGCTCGCTCGCTCGCTCGCTCACTCACTCACTCACTCACTCACTCACTCACTCACTCACTCACTCACTCACTCACTCACTCACTCACTCACTCACTCACTCACTCACTCACTCACTCACTCACTCACTCACTCACTCACTCACTCACTCACTCACTCACTCACTCACTCACTCACTCACTCACTCACTCACTCACTCACTCACTCACTCATCACTCACTCACTCACTCACTCACTCACTCACTCACTCACTCACTCACTCACTCACTCACTCACTCACTCACTCACTCACTCACTCACTCACTCACTCACTCACTCAATCCTTAGTTGAAAGTCACAAAGTACGGGTCTTATTTACATTGGTGCACGTATATCAAAATGTCACAGTGTGTGTATATATTTGCAAGCAGCGCATGGAGACCACAGACGTTGCAAAAGACATCTTTCGCAGTCTCTAAAACGATGCTTAAACCAGCTGGTGCCACGGCATGTGCGTTTTTCATCAATATAACTGCACCGAGACAATTACACTCCACGCAGCCTGCTATAGTAAGATAAAACTTAAGAAGGCAGGAGAGACCCCGCCCAGATAACCGAAACGCTACTGCCGATTGCACTCTCGACCGACAAAATAGTCCCACTTGCGAGCCGAACGGTGGAGTCACCGACCGTCTAGCTCATGACGTCAGCCTGGCTCATGACGTCATGACGTAGAGGGCGCGCCCGCTGGTTCTGCCTCATATTCGTCCGCCTTTGAAAAATAAATGTCGCTGCCTTTTAAAGTTTCATCCGACGACAAATGTAACAGCTGTTCGGACAATGCGGTGGTCTGAAAACATTTGCTCTGCCGACTGTACATTAAGTAAAGCAATGTTTGACTGAAGTTGGCAATGACCGAGATCGTGTTAGTCACGAGTAGCGACAACGGGCATGAATGACACTGAAGGACACAGAAAATAGTGCTAAACGGAAATGTCCACACACTGGACTTTCACACACAGATGCCCAACGGAAACGGAGATTGAGGCAGCGTTTAGCACAATGGCAGAACTCCCAAGTCAACAACTCGCAAGTTGTTCACTACGCACCGCTTGGAATTATCACGCTCGTGTTTCACACGGATCACACGAAGACTTGTATTGTTGTGGCCCCTTTGATCGGCATCTGACTCCACGAGGCTGTTCTGTATCACCACATCGTTGCCTCGAAAACACACTTGAAGCTGCTTTACCTGTGACCAAGCACAACGCTCGGAGGCATATACAGTATCGGTAGATCATTCCCAGGATTTGGTGACATCTGCACATGACGCCATCTCTCGGCGGCAGCAACGGCGGCCTGCCATGATTGAATGGAGGAAAAGGGGGAAAAATCATATCTCTTGAAACAAGTTAGTTATGAAAAACGACTCCAGGTTCTATACAGCACAGACCTGCTAGAACATTTTGGTAAAATTGCAGTATCCGACTACAAAACGTGTGGCTTCCCAGGGACGATTAAACACTGCCCATTAGAAACACATGGGGTCCCATTGTTAAATGTTAAACACTCTGGGAAGTCACGCGGTTTGTAGTGCGACACTGAAATTAAAGTTTAACGGAATGTTCAAATAAGTATCCGCTGCATAGAACCGGGAGTCGTTTTTGATAATTATCTTTTTTTTAACAGATATGATTTTTTTCGCCTATTTCTTATTCAGTTACGGCAGGCCACCGCTGTCACCGACGAGAGATGGCGCTACGTGCACATGTCCCCAAATCCCGGTCAACAGCTGTAAAATATGATGCAGTACTTAATCGAAATGGTTAAAACGCAACCTAATGCGAAAGGAGTTCAGGACAGGCAATAGCATTCTTCGCGCCCTTAACACCTTTGGCTTCGCCTTGGATTGTGTCTTAACGATTTTGATCAGGCATGGACCTACTAGCCCAAAAGAATGTTTTGATGGGTTGCAATACTTCACTACTTTATGTGGCAATGACTCTTCGGGACATCGCAGCTTTGAACAGCTGTCCTGTATGAGCAAGTTAAGTGTTTTGAAGTTATGCAGCAAACAAAAGCTGTGCTGGTGATAATCATCTCTCGCTTAAGGCTGCTGTTGCTTGTTTCGATAGTGAACTTTCATTCTCTTTTGTGAGAAGCTGAGTAAACCCAGTTCGCTGAGATTACGATAACCTTTGTATATGTAGGTAAATGTGTGCGTCATTAAGTAGGAAGAATACCCCCAGAAAGATGAATTACCAGCACTGTTATCGGTACAAGTCCAAGCATAATTTCTGATTTAGTCTAACAGTGTTAAGATGCTACTCGTGGTACCCGAAGGTGGGTCCACTACGCGTGAGTACAACACCCCCCCCCCTTCCTTCCCCACAGACACACACATGCTCACCGAGGAAAAAAATGGCACCCAAAGTTCCACGCTTCAGTGCGAGCTATCTTCGTAGAAACGACGTCCGTGACGGTGACGTTACTCGCTCTTCTCTGGAGCAAGCCTACCCTAGCAAAGAGTTGCACAATGCAACAAAGTGCGCGAAGTCTTGAAGTGTTCAGTTCCATTGCCTAGTATCACACAACACGCACCAAGGCGCGAAGATTGCACGAAACACCATACTCGTCGGACATGCTGTTTTGAGTACTCCTACTGGTGGACGTTTCCGCTCTCCGTCCAAGACTTCGGGGACCAGCCATCGGCACCAGGTTCCTCAATTTCTCTTCTGTCGGCAAAAAAGAACGTGGAAAATTTGAGTACCTGAAAATGTGTGTAGGCTATAGTTGTTAAAGCTTGCGGCACTTGGTTTCCTTAGGCATAGACGCAGGGCTTAAAGTCTCCCTTCATTGGAGGGGGGCCCTCAGAGGGCGGTGACATATATATACATACATACACACGTACATACAGCCCCTCCTAAGAAATGAAAGAAGGGCCGGGCCCCCCCCCCCGAGCATATGCCTCAAGCGGCATATGCCTCAAGCGCGTACTTTATTCACAAAAACAGGACTCGGAAAAGGGCAAAATTTGAAAGCACTAAATTACACTCCTTCAGACGAGGCAGAACCCGCTCCATGCAAAACCGACATCATTAGTAGACATCGTAGTCATAATGTGCTGCAAGTAGCTCTCCAGAAACAATTTGTATCTATCTGTCTGTCTACTTCCCACAAAGTTCGTTTACATTTTTTTTACGAAAAGCCGGATTTTGTAATAAAATGTTCACCTTCAGACCACGCCAGGTGAGTCGATGCAAAAACATCCTCATCCGTTGCGGACGTGAAGTGCTCTGTTTAGTACGTTTAGTACAAATGTTCGCCGTCGGCCATCGTATATCACAACGACAAGACTCCAAAAGTGACACCAAGGTCGCAGCTTGTACCACAGGCTCAGGGAGCACACAAAAGGAGGTAGTTGACACAAGCGAGTCGCCCGTAGATCGCCGTATGGGGACGGTCGCCTAATCTCACAAAATTTCCAGCACTTTTCAAAGGAAAGGCCGGCGGGAAGCCGTTCGCCGCCTGTTGCGCCACTTGCAGGTAAGAATGCGGAGGTACGTCTGACGGAAGTTGGCATTGCACAGAGCGTAGCACAGTGGGTTCACCGTGCTGTTGATGTAGCAGAAGTAGTAGGCGAAGTTCCACAGGTGCACTGGAATGGCGTTTTCGTCGGAAGAGACAGTCTTGACCAGCACCAGCACGTTGTACGGCGTCCAGGTGATGATGAAGGCCAACAGGATGGCGCTAAGCGTCTTGGCAGCTTTCTTGTCTTGCTTCTTGTCCTGTAGCTGCTTGGCCTTCTTCGCGGGTAGCTGCTTGGCATTCACATGGCGTTGCACCGCGCTGGCGGTCAGTGGTCTTCTAATAGATTCCACACCGGGGTCCGCCGGCTGTTTGGCTGCCGCCACACCGTCGAGTGCCTTTGGTTCCTCCGAAGGCTGCATTCCATCGACGTGCTCGGCCTGTTCGGTGTCTTTTTCAGGGATGGACTCGGCTGCGGCCTGCAAGAAGTTGAGGTGGTCAGATTAACGCATTATTTACGCCTGCTTTTCGGCATTCAATATAGGCACTCATTGTAGAAGTATTTACTAGCCTAACAATATGGAGAGAGTGAGAATAAACGTCTTTATTTGAGAACATAGCTCACGAGAGGCGTCAGGAGGGGTTTTAATGGGTATTTTCCGCAGCCTCCAGCTATAGGCTGAATGGACCCGGGCTGAAGGGCGCTGTAACTTTCTATTGCAAAATTTGTCAGTTGCTTTCGACCAAGTTGCGAAATTGTGAAGGAGTGAAATCGAAAAAGTGCCAGTACTTACTGAAAAGCCGTGCTCAGCAATAAGTGCGGGATAAGGATATTAAGCGAATGCAGGGTGCGCAGGCGGCCTTGTGCGGGTGATAGGCTGCACGTTATTCTTTAAGATTCGAGACCCACAATCTGGTCGAGACCCTCCTTCCCTCTTTCGCTCCCTTCCCTCCTTTCTTCCTCCTTTAAACTTATTTCCAACCTGCTGTGCTCACCAGGATAGCGATTCTGGCAAATTTGTTAAGGTCCACATATTAACGAATCTGAAGCACGTTTAAGCGCGGACAAAATGACTTGAACAGCAGACATGACAGAGCTTTCCTCTTTACTTGCCTGCGGCGATTCCTCGTTTGGAGATGGCTGCGTCACTGCCTCGACTGGTATCGTGTATACCGAATCGGAAGCGGGCGACGTCGGCTCCTCTTCGGGCTTCTTGTCGCACGGAGGGTCACCTTGGGCGGATGTAGGCAGTGTGACCACGCCGCGCTCTTCGTCACTTCCAGGATGTCCGGACGGGTTGAACTCCACCAGATGTTCTTCGTGGTATGACGTGGACACGGACTCCACAGACGTCTCGGCCGTGGGCGGCGTTAGGGTGCCGTGCGAGCTCCGGTGACTCTTGCCGTCGTCGTGCTGCTTGCCGTTTCCTACGTGAAGCAAGGACACCAGGAAGTCGCGGAGTTGTTGCGTCTTGGACGTCTCGGGAAGCGAGCTCTTGGACGTCGCGAGGGTCAGCGTAGAAGTCAGCTGCGACCGAGACCTGCTGGAGTCGCTGCTTCGAAAGTCCTCCGAGTCGAGGGTACCCACGCTTGACGACGTCGACTTCCGCTGCCGGGCGCTCTTCTTGCGGTCTTCCTGCAACTTGCCCAGGTCTTTTTTGCGTTTCTCCGTCTCCAGCCAGATGCGCCAGTAGAGGGCGCACATTACCGAAACGGGCAGGTAGAAGGCGGCGATTGCCGTGCCGAAAGTGATGTAGACGTTGGTCTCCAGAAACTGTATGTAGCAGTGTTCTTCCGGGACGGTCCGCTGGCCTTCTATGTACGGCCAAGCGAATATCCACGGCGGCCATAGCAGGAATGATATGATCCAAGCCATAACAATCATGATGGCTGCTCTCTGGGGCGTCCTATTGGCTCGGTACGTCAGCGGGCGCGTGACCGAAAAGTACCGGTCGAAGCAGATGACTAGAAGATTGAGCACGGACGCGTTGCTGTTCATGTAGTCGAACGCTAGCCAAGTGTCGCACACAACCGCGCCTATGGGCCAGTAGCCGTAGAGGATGTACATTGTCATGAGGGGCATCGAGATGACGCCGATGGAGAAGTCTGCGATGGCCAGGCTGAGGAGGAAGTAGTTGCTGATGGTCTGCAGCTGCTTGTCCATCTTGAAGGACACCATGACCATCAAGTTACCGATGATGGTGAGCACGGTGGCTATGGCGGACAGGGAAGCGAGCACTATGATCTCACCGACGGAGTACGGTGAAGCGGGTAAGCCGTCGGCGATGCTGCCGTTGGTGCCATTCGTGGTTCCGTTTCCGGTGATGAAGTCGTCGAACGTGCCATTCCCGCCGGGGGATTCGGTGGTGACGAGCAGCGCGGAGGCATTGAATGCTTCCTCTAGTGCGCTCATTGTCGACGCCGGGGCTGGTAGGTCACCTCATCGTGCACTGACACGGACCTGCGCCAAACTAGACGTGAAACATATAGTAATGTACTATACCATATATCGACGATGTTTCTGTGTTTTGTGAAAGTCAAAAATTGCCGTCCGGCCAATTTTAGCACAAGGCTACAAAGGAAAATCATACGGGTGTTTCAAAAAGCAAGCTTCCCGAATGACGAGAAAGTATTCCTGATCCGGCATGACACTGACTGATGAAAACGGTTAAAATTTCATTAACTTTATACCAGCTCGTGTGTCAGGGAACCCCCGCAATACTAAAGTAGGAACTCGAAAAAAAAAAAAAACAAATCTGCAAACTAAGGGACACGTCGGTTACGCTCACTAAAGTTATCAGGGTGCGATGGGCCTGGTTGCACGGAGGCACACATACCCTTGGAATCCGGCAACCGTCAAAGGTGGAACGCTTGAGTATAACCAGTATTCGGTATTCTTTTATTGGCGATGTTGACTCCTTGGGCTCACGTATGAAAGCGATAGCGATCACGCAGCCATACATATAAAAAAACGCGTGCGTACGCGACTTCTGAAACTCGTCATATTCAAGAGAAACATTTAAATTTAGTCAAGAACGCTTCGCGATTATCAGACGATCATCACACGTACACACATCCGTGGTCAAGTTTGTCGGGCTAGATACATGTATCATACTATCATACATACAACGCCCGACTGCGTTAATTCGTCTATAGACTTGTGCCTCCTTACCGTTCTGGGCTTGTGTGAACGAGGTGCCGTAAGCCACGATTCAGAAAGGAATGACTTCGGATCATGATGTACACATTCCTGAAACAAAGAGAACACGGAGAAAGACGTTACAGCTCCCGACTGCTATACGATTGGATTATTTATCTAGTTAGAGAACGCGGAAAACCCGGACCTATGGGTATAGCTTTTCCCCCATCGAAATTCGGCAGCCGAGAACGGGCAACCGAACCTGCGCCCGCGAGCTCCGCAGCGTTATAATACCGCAAAAGTTCTTGCCTGTCTATTCATTAAACACGGCTTAGCTTAGCAGGGACACCCCGCATAGGTCCGTCCGTTCTCTTTTGTGCGAAAATGAACAAACACGCTGTGCCGAATCACCTCATGACAGCCTTGAGTCCCGCTTAAACTGTCAACCCCATCTCCCTACATACGAATCAAGGGTACACGTGTTCGTTGCCGGCATGTCGTGCGCACTCACAGCTAATTCTCTTTATAGCAGCACAATACGCGCGAATGTTTGCGACGGTAATGGCTAGCTGTCCGAAGGGAACAGCGCGGATCACGTAAACGCAGCTGGCATACCAATAAAATGAGCCGTCCCTGTTTTTATGTATCGTACCCTCGTATCGCATGCGAGTGCGTGGCCTTGGAATGACGGCCGGTGTCTGCGATAGCGGGCCGGCGTTGTAAGGGAATGCCACTGCATCGGAACGTCTACGCGTAGGTACGCAAGATATGTGCGCTGAAGTGCATACAGTGAAGCGTCAATTTTCCGCAACATTCTCGCTATAAGGCCGCAAAGAAGCGGGCTGCAGCTAAACCACGCTGCCGACCTTCGATGCTGCAAAATGTGTTAACGTAACAACTACTCCAATCAATCAATCAATCAATCAATCAATCAATCAATCAATCAATCAATCAATCAATCAATCAATCAATCAATCAATCAATCAATCAATCAATCAATCAATCAATCAATCAATCAATCAATCAATCAATCAATCAATCAAATATGTAACATGCCCTAGAACAACCGTAAGATCCTCGTTCTGGAGCCCGAAAGAAGAAATAATTGTAATAGACAATACAATACAGTCTACAGCAGACAATGCAAAACAAGAAAGCAGAAGCTTAAATCAAAAAGTTATGACAACAGAGCAAATATGCAGTGGCGCAGCACAAAAAAAAAATAGGAGAACGACAACAATAATAATAACATTAATAATGAGGACATAACAATAACTAGTGTGAGTCAGAATGTCAACATGAGGAGCTAGATATTTCGGACGAATGTGAAAGGCGCTGGTTACCATATGCACACGGAATGATTGAGGAAATGTACCACACATATATGAGTAAACATTAATACAAGATAGTATCATTTAAACAAAACAAAAGTAAACATAACCAATTAAGTGATTAATGCTATAGAAAGCTTCAGAAAACCAAATGTAGACAGTTCTGGGGCAACTTATAGCACTTGGACACTTTGCTGTTTATTTAGATATCACTTTGTACGCGTGGGACCACTCCATGTGCAACCACACAAGCATATGTCACACATTCTTAAAAACTAGTTTTTTTTTTATGAACTTGGAGTTACAAAAATGGTTCTCACAACGTGCACCACACATGTAGCAGTAGGAACTGCCATATTATTGACATTACTACCGTGACACTTACTACTTACAGTTACTGCCTACAGGTATGTAGTAATACAAAGTAGCTGTTAGATACCATCGCATACACTACCTTATCAATAGGCTTATTAACACTAGTAAAGTACAATGACCTAAAAACAAATTTACGCGGCTTTAGTTTATGTGTGCGGCTGGTATTTTCATTTCAGTTGAATTTATTGGAAAAACACGAGCTCAAATAAAAAAAAATGAGACGGTACGGTCGGTTGGTCTTTGGGGTTTACGTCCCCAAGCGACTTAATCGGTGGGCTACGCAGTAGTGGAAAAGACACGGTAGTGCTACACTAACTTTTAATCGATTATTATCTCATGTGGCTATCCTGGCAAACACGCACGGCAGTGACATCTTTAGATAAAAATGTACATGCAGAGATACGTACGAGTGAACTATAAACGAGAACACACGCACGCACACACATAAGCACGGACAGAACATACATCGAGGGCTCCTACGCGACGTAACCTACAACAGCAGCTTTAAGTAGATAGTTTCCTACATTGGTGCGGCACACTTACCGTACCGGTGAGCAGCCGTGGTATTTAGCATATCGTGTTTAGAAAAGAAGGTTCGGGAATCTATACTGTTACGTACTCTACTATGGGAGAGCGATATGCTGTCACTAACGTACAGCCAAATCATATAATTCAGGGGTCTCAAACACGCGGCCCGCGGCTTGACACGGAATAATGTTTTGTGATTTTGCTAAATAGCACTGGCTTTATTTTCTCGCCTATTTCAATCAAAAGCGCTTTTTTCGGGTAAGCTACAAAGACGGGACTAGTATCAAGCATATTTTTTTTTCGTGAGGCACCCCATGCCGTCCGTCCCTACGAGTTGAAACATCACCATGGAACGAAAACTCTATATTTCAGGATCAGCGTCCTGATTTTAGTCATTGTGGAAATCGGTATGGATGTGTTTTCCGAAACCTGACGTTAAATCCCCTTCAGAAATGACCCATATATGGGATATGGGAAAGACGCTTTTTCTTCAAATGGCAACGTTAGGTGGCGTTTTGTTCAAACTCTCTCCTCCCCCCGCTCCCATCATCTTCACTGTGCCAACCCTTGTGGGACTAAATTTCGTTACTGCAGCCCGCTAGCTGAGGCGAGTTTGAGACCCCTGATATAACCGTTGCTTCTCATGCACTAAGATTCTTGTACCTACACTACTTGCATATACGTGTGGCATGACGAATATAAAGCCCTACATATGGATAGCACACTTTGTACCGTTGACAGCCATCAACTTTCGCACATAATCGATTCTTTTTAGTTAGATTCTTATACGTTACTACTTGCACATACGTGTGGCATGGCGAAGCACAAAACTGTTATCCCAGCATAATCAAGAAAATTAGTTTGCCTAAATTTTTCGTAAGACTGTTACAATTGCAGCATAACATCTACGGCCAGCAGATGAGTAGTAACGTTTGGTGTTGGTTGGTCACTTGGTGCGGCACATCGTCCCGTATCGGCCCACCTTCGACCAAGCGACGCTGTTAACTGATGACGTCACATGACGATGTCGGCATATGGCCTCATATAAGATAACGCCATGAGGTCGTCATTTATCTTGCAGATTTGTGACGTCACACGATGACGTCACAAATGCCGTTATTTGTGACGTATACCTCACTTGGCGTTGCTCTTTCTCCGGTAACGGCACACATTTGAACTATTGATGATGTCAATTGATGACGTGACATATTTGGAAGATCTGTGACATTGCAACATTACGTCATTCGTGACGTATATCTCTTAGCTTTTTGCACCACTTCACTCGTCTGCCGAGCTTGCTCAAGGGGCCGCGCAAAGAGACACTCAAGGCTTTCGTCGTGATACTAGACAGGTATAGGTTAGCTTTAGCATGATAGCGGGGGTTAAGGGAATAGCGTCACCGTGTCGCGAACGTTCGTTGCGGACAGCGCGTTTTAGTTTAGCGGGATAGCGTTTAGGTGCCCAAGGTGTGCCGGTGGCGTCACCTAGCGGAAGGTGAGTGCGTTAAAAAAATTGAAAAGAAAAGAAACTGAAAATGCTCGCCCCTGTATCCTCGAACTCAGCAATATTACTACTTTTTTAAAAGCGATAAAAAAGTCACAGTTTCGCCGCAACAGCGAAACAATTAATGCGACAGCAACAAATTGGAATGTAAGTCGAAGAATGGAAAGCAGCTCGAAATTTCCAGCGCGTCACTCAAGCGCAAAGGGCGCACGAAAAGAACACACACAGGACGAACGCGAACTAACAACAGTCACAGTTATTACTTATTTCTGTTTTAACAGCGTGCTCGTTTCACAAGCGCGGCCCCTGCCGCGAGCGAAATGACCTTCGTACGCCCTGTAACTTCAGCGCGGACATCGCGGTGAAAGCACAAGAGATGCCTCCCCCCCCCTCCCTCCACCAGATAAGCGCGCGCGCAGGCGACCACGCCCTGTAGAACGAAGTGCACGGAGGCGCACGCGCATCGCTCCGAGCGGGGCGATGACCTTTAAAGCGGGCCCCGCGAGCACTTCGCGCCATCTCGCTGGCGAGCAAGAAATCAAGCTGAAGTAAATGGTGTATATAAATAGCTCGCCGTTAGCATGCTCAAAGACGGTACTCTTCGTGGCCTAGCCGTCTAACGCCGCGCGCTGCGGAGCGAGAGGTCGCCCGTTCGATTCCGCGCGTCGGAAAGTATCTTTCTGAATTTTTCTTTTCCGAGAGTGTCCATATAATTGCTATCGCAATAAAAGTAAATAAATATGAACCCCGCAACAACGGCGAAAACTTTTATGTTGCAGATTTGTGTACACCGATCTTCTAGTTAGGCCTAAAGACGGTGAAATGGGGAGCGATCTTAAAAACTACGTGAGATATCCGTGATACTCGGTCGTCGAAGCTACCTGAAGGCAAGCGAAGCCATTTTACTTAGTCGTTTGCTACGAAAGAAGGGGATCCGTCCGCATCAACGCTGAATTCAGTTCGAAGCGGGCGTCCAAAACTGCCGCCATGTTTTACGTACGCTACGTTAACCACGCAAACACGGTAACTCTAAACTTGAAAAATAGCGCGCGTACGGTAAACGCTACGGGTCGTTTAGCGTACTGCGCATGCGCATTTCGATCCCGCTATTCCACTAAGCCCACTATTCCGCTAAGCCCGCTAAACTGGAACTGTCTACTGAAGTAGCCTTACTGAACAGCAAGCATGTGAAACAGATTCAGGAGAACATCGAGGCATGGCATAGAAGCGTTCACGTTACCTTGGTGGATGCCGACTGGTCTATACCCTACGATGCGACTGTGCCCGAAAGGCTGATCCGGTCTTTGGACAACGATTTCGTATTGTCCTTCCCCATTACGTCTCGCGCCACAGAATGCACTACGCTGAGGCGGCCCTGGCGTTTAAAAGACTTTGAAAGTGAGTCACGCTAGATGGAGGGGTTGCCCTCTTTTCCGGAACTCATTCGATCTGATAATAGACCGATGAAACCTGTTCATTTTGTCTATAGCGAGACCAATACTAAACGCCCAGCGCGCGAAGAGACATCGCTCTATACGACAGAGTTGTTTCGCGGGGATTTGCCTTTTTGTTTATCGGTTCGGTCATCAGATGGCACGCTGAAAAGCAAGCTGGCAAGCAAACTATTAAAGAATCAAGCGTGCAGTGTCCTCTAAACTATTCCGAGTGGTTCCTCTCCTCCCTTAGCTGTACCCTTTCTCAAGGGTGCTCTGTTCTCTTTGCCGCGAGTCTCTCAACACTGCGCGGAAGCGGCTCGCCATGAAGTACCGCCTCGTCGGACTGCCGTGTGCGACCCTACAGGACTTGCTCCATCCCACCGGCCACGTGCACCGTCGCCGATCAGCCCTTGCGGCCCTACTCGCTTTTCTCGAGGATGCCGGCCTAGTCGAACGAATTTTCTAGCCGCTCACCACGGTGACTCGGACGCCCGTTCTCCTGCCCCCCCCACCCCCTCACTGTTTTTTTTTCACTCATACCTTTCTTTTTCTTCTGTTACCGTACTCTTTTCACTCTCACTGTCCCTTTAATCCCCAATCCCCCGTGAGTGTATCGGTTGAGGTGTCCTCACTTGAGAGACAGTTATCGTGCACTCCACACCCAATTTCCATTTTCATTTCCTTCTTCCTTTTAAAAACGACGTCATCACGTGATGCGACGTCATCACGTGATGACTTTATGTATCGCTCGTGTTGACGCCGACGGTCGATTCTCGCGTTGGATGTGGGATCTAAGGCTTTCGCATTAACGATTGCCGGGGTATACGGGCCAAAACCGCGATATCATTATGAGACACGCCGTTGTGGAGGGCTCCGGAAATTTCGACAATCAGGTGTTCTTTAGCGTGCCCTAGTACGCGGGCCTCTGGCATTTCGCCTCCATCGAAATACTGGAGCCTCAGTCGGGACCGAACCCGCGACTTTCGGGGGTCGGCACTCCAGCACCGTAACCACTGTGCCACTGCCACGGACGAAACGCACAGAGTGGCTAAATGCAAACATGCCTCGCTGGATGGAACGCTACATTTGTAGCGCTGCCGTGACACGATATACTTCCGCACTGCTTCGGCAGTGTTGCTTGTCGAGTATGAAACGAAGTACAATAATGTGGCTTCAATTAGTCGATGACACAAGTACATGCCATGCATATACCAAGTTGCATAGAGTGATACTCAGATGAAGCACTGGCGTAAGTACCCGAAGGATTTGGTTATATCCGTGATGATAATTGCGTCAGCTGTGCAGCGTTTGCCTTATCCATACAGGGAAATATGACGCACCTTGGGAAGTACTTGGCCTTTTGTGTTGGGCAATCGGTCTTTCGTCGCGGTATTTGCTCTCAGGACGTCAGTCTTTGCGGTGTGCACTCGTTAGAAGGTTCACGCTAACTTGTTGACGTAGATACGTTGTATTGCGATAGCAATTATATGGACAGTCTCGGCTGGTTTTTGCCGTCGCCGTCGCCAGCGTCATTCTCCGTATATATATATATATATATATATATATATATATATATATATATATATATATATATATATATATATATATATATATATATGTATATATATATATAATCCACAAAGAAAAATCTCACACTCAAGAGAACCATGAGGGGATGCGAAGCAGCATTGGGGGCGCACACCAAGTTTCCGTTACGTTCACTCGGCGTTTCCGTTATTGTGTGAGGTTTGTATTTAGTGTTTGTGTTATCATTACGTTGAGTTTGTGCGTTGCTTTCGGTTAGCGCTGAGTGAACGAGTGGCGCCGACGTTGACGTGACAACTCATCTGAACGGGAGCGAAGCGAATGACGGAAGCAGACCGAGCGCACGTGTTTATATACACATGAAATGGGGGAGGGAGAGGAGAGAGTGGGTTGCAGGCTGTATTTGGCTGCGGCGCGGCTGCATCACGTGGGAGGAGAGGCTGCACCGTAGCTGCAGCATGGGGGAGGAGAGAAGAGAAGGCGACCGAACGCCTGCGTAAAGGAGGAGAGTGGGAGAGAGAGTAGGCGCATGCGCAGTGGAGCGTGGACACCACCATGCACCGACGACGGACACAGCACCGAGCAAAAGCTGCTCCGCATCTAAAAGTTTTGTTGGAGTGTTTCCGCCGGCCTCCCCTGCTTCGGAAAATGGAATGCGCTTGGCACTCTCGATATCGGTGTGCTCGGGAAAAACAGCGCCACGTATCGCAATCTTGCCGCTCCGGCAACCGGTCACTTCTGCCAATCTTTTCCCGTTGAGACCGAACTTCATCGTTGCACACGTTGTGACGATCTAAGGGCATCAGTCGGATCAGTGGGAGGCGGTCGGGAAGAGCAGGGGGTGGGGGTGGGGGAGTGGCTGCGGTGAAATTTCGCGACCTCACTGGGGGAGAACCCCGCGCACGCCTGTGCCCGTGCGCAATGAGCGAGATGGGCTATATCTTCGCGGGAGCACTACTACATTTGTGTGGGAGGGCTTTCTCACGCCGCGTATGTGAACACAGTCGACGAATATTTTCAACAAACGAAATTTCGCTGTACAGCTGTAACGCGTGCTTATTAACGATGTCATTTCTCTCCGCAACGGTTTCACCGAAGTAAGCCGTAAATCGACATACGAACACAATAAGGAAACGAGTCTTAAATCTACATAAATGTACATAATGAGGAAAAATTCGCGCACCGGAGTTATTGCCACTTTTTATCGCTTTAAGAGAAGGTCTTGTTAGACAGCTGCGCTCACAGAAAGCCATGTCCTTCTCGTCTTTCAGTGAGCGCTGGAAATACCTGACTTCCTTAAAGTGAAGCGAACTTCCGGTATCGCTGGAGTGACGGCACGTGCCTCCGCTATCAACAACAGCTCGTGGGGCAGATGGGAAGTCCGGTTTAAGCCGCCCTGGGAAAACCACGACTGCTATCAGTGAATGATTTGTCTTCACGTTGCTTTACTTCGATGATCATTGAAGAGCTTGTTAACGCACATGGCATCTGGCGAAAACCACAGCAAAGAACAAGAACAAAGAAGAAAAGCGCTCGTATATGAACCAACTCGTCCAAATCAGTCTAGCACGTGCCATGCCATCGTAGCCGAGTCGTCGCATCATCCTGGATATCTCCTTGTTTACTTGAATAGCAGGTGTCAGAAAAGCTTGCATTTCCGGCTTTAATAGTTGGTATAGATCTGTAAAAGGCTCGTTAATTCGAACTTGAACGGGGCTAAATATTTATCGAATAAAGCGGAGTTCGAATTAGTGGGCGGGCGCTACAGTATGAACGGACATCGCATCACACTGCGCGGGCAGAGCTCAAAGCTGCCACCTCTGGACTCGTTATCGCGAACTAGGCGCAACTGCACGTTTGTGGCTGGTGATTTCGTAAATTAAGTTCATGGAGCTCTAACAAGGAATAGAACTAATTGATCAGTCAGTGATACGTCAGAAACAAGCACAGACATGCATTCATGTGAGCAGTGAGTCTTAACGTGAAATATATGACGCTATTTATGCTCCGAAACACGTTTATTTACTTGGCAGAGTTGACGTAATTAAAACTGAAAGCAATTAGTAATTTGCATTTGCTTGCGTTTCTTCTGTCGCGACTCCATGATCATCGTTTGCGGCTTGCCCAAGAGCTCCAGCGCAGCGTCCGAATTCTCGTCTGCTGAGAAATGCTGCTGTTTCGTTGTTTTGCATCTCTAGTAAACTTGGTTTGGTTGGGTTTTGCAACACACGTGGGAAAAAGACACTTCTGTCGAGTTTATTGGCGCAGAGCGCTAAGCCGTCCCAACATGGTGACAACAGATCCGTCACAAGCTTGTTTGTTTGTTTGTTTGCCCTGAGGAGACCGTCACAAGCCACCGTCAACGTTCTTCTAGTCGCGCGTTCCTCTTCCTCGTCTTCATCCAAGCGCCGCGTGAACATTATTTCCAACATCCTCCACGGCCAACAATGTCACGTGCACAGTTCCAGAGGGCAAAGAAGTTGAACTGGTCTCGTGCGTTCCGTGTCGTCTGCTAGTCTGACTTTGCATGCTCTGACGTGCCCATCGTTCCCCTTTAAGATTTCAACAACTCTAGCTAATTTCCAAAACGGGATAGGCACTTTGTCATTTCTAATAATGACAACATCACCACACACTAAACTGTTTCCGAGCTTCTGTGACCTGCTGTGCGCGCTTCTTAGCGTCAGTAGATATTCCTTGTACCAGCGTTGCCAGATTTCATTTAGTTTTTGTTGTCTACGTCTCCATGCGCGCAGCGTCTCTGTGCGGCCTCCCGAGTTCTCGCTAATTTGTGCTTGTGGAAGGGCCGTGAGACGTCTACCTGACAAAAAGTGCGAAGGAGTCAGTACTTCTGCTTCGGCAGTATCGTCAGAAATATATGTCTAGAGTTTATCACTGCCTCGACCTCCTTTAGTAACGTGTCAAGCTGCTCGAAGCTGAAGCGTCCTTTTCCTAGAGTTTTCCTGAGGCAGGTTTTCATTGTTCGAATCATTCGTTCCCAAAAACCTCCCCACCATGAAGCGCGCTCAGCAATGAACTTCCACGTGATATTACTGGATGCACAAAAGTTCTGTACCTGTACATCACGTAGAAGTCCATATCACAGCTTCAGTTCACGACTGGCTGCCTTAAACGTTAGAGCATTGTCAGAATAAGTTACACTTGGCAAGCCACGACGTGAAATAAAACGACGAAACGCCAATAAAAAAAGAATTCACTGTAATGTCACTCGCAAGTTCTAAGTGAACTGCTCTCACTACAGCACAGTTAAACACCACAATGAATGTTTTCACAGAGCTGCTTTCCTTTACAAAAACTGGACCAGGCAAGTCTACGCCCGTGACTTCAAATGGGTGAGATTTCGAGACTCGGTCGATAGGTAGCGGGGCTGTAGGAGCTGAAGCAGCTTTCAATCGAAACCTCGCGCAAACACCGCACTGGCCAATCACCTTTTTAACACACTGACGGCCGCGCACTATCCAAAACTTCTCACGCAGCTCGGTGACTGTGACACCGACACCACTGTGCAGAAGACGTCGATGTTCGCTGTCTACAATGAGGTGCGTGCAACGATGATCTGCGGGTAACAGCACGGGACATTTCACATTTTCCGAAGCCTCTACGTTGTCTAGGCGAGTCTTGATCCTGATGATGCCCTTGTTATCCACGAAAGGGTGAAGGTCTCGTATGGCCGACGATTTGTCCAGAGAAGCTTTGTTAGAGGTTAGGACCACAATCTCCTTTCCAACGCTCTGTGCTTGCAAAGTCCTGATCCACGTGTCTTCGCTTTCTACAATCTCCTGAGCCGACAGAGGACCTTCTCACCCAAGCCGCGATTCGAAGGGCTGTCTTCCAGCGACTGTATTTAGTGACCTCGAATAGAGGTTCCAGCGTTCTGCTCTGGGCCATTAGAACCGCGTTTTCTGTTGGGTTTATTTCGTCGAGTAACATTTCAGGTGAGTACTCGAAGTTCTGTTGTGGTCTCGGCCAAGTTTCTTGAGGCGTGATGAGCCATTCGGGGCCAAGCCACCATAGCGAATTTGCGCAAAGGTTCTGGGCTGACACACCTCTTGCTAGGAAATCAGCTGGGTTGACTTTCCCGGCGCAGTGACCCCAGCGACTAGGATCGGTGCGCTCTTGAATTTCCATCACTCGGTTGTACACAAAGGGTTTCCACTTAGTGGGTGACGACCGAATCCAGCATAGGCAGATGTTCGAGTTGGTCCAGCAGAAGTATTCGTCGCATTTCGGTAGCGTTTCGCGTAGAAACGTTGCTATCCGCGCACCCAGGCAAGCTCCGACGAGTTCAAGGCGCGGTAACGTCAGCCTCTTGATAGGAGTGACCCGAGCTTTCGCGAGTAGCTGTTGGACATAGACGCTTACCGATCTATGTTCGACCCTTAAGTAGGCGACTACACCGTATGCCTGCGGACTTGCGTCAGAGAAGACATGAAGCTGGAAGGTGAGCTTCGTCCGTGTTGATTTTGATCAGTGAGCTCCTCTTCAAAGTTAAATCCTTTATGTCTTCAACGTCTGCCGTAAACTTCTTCCACTCATCTTCGAGAGCCTTCGGAAGTGACCCATCCCAATCTATTCCTTGCTTCCAAATATCTTGAAATAGGATCTTGGCTCTGATGGTGAATGGAGACAAAAATCCCGACGGGTCGAAAATTTTCGACGTCGCTTGGAGCACCGTTCGCTTCGTGTGTTTTCCGTTCTTGACAATATCCAGGAGTGGTTCAAGGCTCACACGAAGCGTGTCTTCCTCCGTGTTCCAGTACAGGCCGAGTACCTTCGTTAGCTTGTTCTGTGTAGCTGACCCTCCGTTTTCTTGTAGAGTCTGTCGCAGCTTGTCCTCGTTGGTCGACCATTTCTGCATGTTCATTCCTGCTAATTTCATGATTTCGGTTGTTTGGTCGTACAAGTGGCAGATCTCCTTAGACGTTGAAGCGCCGACTACCAAATCATCCGCATAGAAGCTTTTCATGAGCTGAACAGCTGTTTCTTGGTATTTCGAATCTATGTGGTTGAAGTGATACTGAAGCGTAGCCGATAGGAGAAACGGACTCGACGTTGTTCTGAAAGGCACCCGAGTCATCCTGATCTCCTCGAGTCGTGAGAGCGGTTGGTCCTTGGTCGGTACTCTCTCTAACGGTCCCTGGTTCGTTCCCGGGTTTCGGCACCAAAATGCGATGTGGGAAAAAGACACTTCTGTCGGGTCTATTGGCGCAGAGCGCTAAGCCGTCCCAACATGGTGACAACAGATCCGTCACAAGCCGTCGTCAGCGTTCTTCTAGTCGCGCTCATTCTTCTTCCTCGTCTTCATCCAAGCCGCCGCGTGAACATGATTTCCCACAACACACTTGTGATCACTTTGGGCCGATTTCTGCGAGGAGCAATGAAAACCAGGAGCTCCCAGTTCGTATTAACCGTTGTGGATATCAACGCGTTCGAATTGTCGAGAGTTTTCCCCCATAGAAATACACAGGCCTGCGTCGGGACCACGGCGTCAGTTCGAAATAACTCGAAGTTCGAATTGGCGAGCTTTTACTGTAGTAATATCTCATAGGCAGGCATAGTTTGAGAACGCAATAAAAAGAACACGGAATTGCCACGAGATATTGTCTTTTGCTTCAAATGCACATGATTCGTCTCACTTCGCTGGTGTGACGTGGTACCATGTACACCGTGTTGGGCCGTTCAAAACAGAAGCGGGTCTTTCACAGGTTGTAACCTTAAGATTTGGGGATTTTTAAAAAGCTTAACCTAAGGTTTACTTCGCATTAAAAGGGCCGATGTTTTGATAAAGCGATCAGTTGCTAATATGGTTACAAGGTTTTTCTAAACTGTGGACAGTGTTACAAAGAGAGCTCAAATATTCAAAACATTTAACCTGTTTTTTTTTTGCGCTCTCCCCTGTAATCTTTTAATTAGCGGTCATATGTTTCACGCTGACGAATGTCTTGTCTTTCACTGAAGAGCTAATTATAGGCTCATTCAAAACAGGCGCTCGCGAGTGATGGGCCTGTATACACGAAAACGCTATTTGGCTCTAATTGTACGTAAGAGCAAAATTCAGCTAGACCAGATGTTGAATGTATTATTAGTGAAGGCGGCCGCCTAATGCTAGCCATTACTAAATTACGCGCGGATATATTCGCAAACGGGGCATTACTTCATCACCACGCTTGGCAGCCGCTCTGACCAAGCCAAGCGCGGAAAGAAATAAAAAAAGGCCTTAGCACCGGAAAAAGACATCGCTACGAAATACCGGTCCAAAGCACGTTTTCGCCGCTACATACGAACGTACCGGGGTCATAATAATAATAATAATAATAATAATAATAATAATAATAATAATAATAATAATAATAATAATAATAATAATAATAATAATAATAATAATAATAATAATAATAATAAATAAACAACACCAGATCATCTCTCCTAGCGCCATTGTCTGCCTTTATATTTATGGGAATGTTGGTATACGTGAAAGTATACCAACTCACTCACTCTACCGCAGACGGGAGGGGGGTAGCAATGTTCGAGGAGATCATGCACGGTTCGATAGCCAATTTCATTCTTTCCTTATATAAGCCGGAAATATTGCGTAACCCTTGAGTTTCTGGGAACGAGTTACTTTTTGTTAGATAAGATTTCGCACGGCCGACGAACTTTCCACGCGCCAAGTCCGAATTTCTTGGCAACTGTGCCGTAAACAAGTCGCAAGCTTAAGCTGGTAACAGATAGCGATCACGGAGGATGTCTCGGCAAAAACACGCACGCTACTGGCAGAAAAACCGGCTTCGCAGAGCAACGGCAGCGTTGCCTTTCTCGACGCGCAGCCGGCAAGGCGAATCTCTCGCGACGACGAGCTTGCGACGCATCACGTAACTTGTAGACAGTATATACATCAATTCAGTACAAATAACATGAGCGCGTCCCAACTCTTTGAATGTATGTACAACGGGAAACTGAGCGAAGGATCCGCGCGTAAGTAATATAATAATATCTGCGGTTTAACGTCCCAAAACCACCATATGATTATGAGAGACGCCGTATAGTGGAGGGCTCCGGAAATTTCGATCACCTGGGGTTCTGTAACGTGCACCTAAATATAAGCACACGGGCCTCAAACATTTTCGCCTCCACCGAAAATGTAGCCGCCGCGGCCGGGATTCGATCCCGCGACCTTCGGGTCAGCAGTCGAGTGCCATAACCACTAGACCACCGTGGCGGGGCAGCCGCGCGTAAGGGGCTGGCAATGCTTGGACCCACATCCACAGACATGTCTTACGCTGAAATTGTTCGTGACGCCCACCGGCCATTGGGAAGGAACACTTATCAACGAAATGTTTTGCGAATTTTTGTGTCGCTTAACAATACAAGTTTCGGGTCTAGTTGGTGACACATTTTTACTTAAAATATTCCAGCGCTACCTTGGACGAAGACAGGACACAGAAGAGCATGACTGGAAGGGCGCTGATTCCGACTATGTTTATTGAAACCACACGCATATAACACTTTATCACGTATGAAGGCAATGAACGGATGCGCAATCATTAGGGAACAGGGTGGGTTTACTATGATACTACACACTTTTGTTTATTATTCTAATTTCACAGGAACGCAAGTATACAGATGTGGTGCTGAAGCACGTGTCACCTTTCTGCGTGATAAAGAATGCTTCCGAATAGTTCGCGAGCTAACCTGTCCTTACTTCTGCTTAGGATATTGATTTCCCCAAGTCGTGGTTCACAGTTTCTGCAAGTGCTTCAATGCGCAGGTAGGTTTTGGAACGATGCCGACTGATCTCCTAACGATCCTTCATGTTCCTTGACGCGCTGATTGATGCAGAGTCCAGTTTGACCGACATATACTTTACCACACAACAAGAAATTTAATATTACGCGTTGGAATTTTGCGTACCAATACCACATATGCTTACGAGGCCTAGCCTAGAGTTGGGGACTGCGGACTACTTTTGACCAACTGGGTTTCCTTTAACGCGCGCAACAAATCAAAATAGACGCAAGTTTTGACATCACGTTTTTTGGCCAACCTTGGAAACGCGGCCGCCGTGGTCGGGAACGCCATAGACCGTTCTTTTCTGACAGAAAATGGCAAGCAACGAGCCCAAATGCTTGTACGTACATAGTTGGACAGTTCAAACTAGAACTTGTCTTCTTTTGTTCTTTAGTTTTTTTTCTTACAACGAGGGAGCGGTCCGCGGCTACATCGCCTCCCTGAAAAGGGGGCATCAGAGTTTCTCAGGGCCATCAATAAAGTTCCTTATCTATCTGCCACAAAAGAGGTAATGTCGCATAAAGTGCGGCAGAAATCGATTTAGAAATAATTCCTGCAAACACATAATCACGAAAATTGCGAGCACCATCGTAGCGAAGCAGTTATTGAGCACTTTGTATGTAAATGGTGTCGATTATTTCCGGATAAGGCTTTTCAGGGAAGTAGCAGGCGGGCTCGTAGCACCACAAGCATATGCGCACGAATTTGCTTTTATTAAATATGTAATGAACTCTCCGTTGTACATAATCATAAACTGGGATCGCACGCAAAAAAAAGAGCAACCGTAATAAAAAGGAATCTTACGTTATCATTATTAATAAGAGAAAATCGCAGCCTATGATGATGGACGTATTATTATCGAAGGCGTCCGGCCCACATCAAATAGTGTTTACGAAAGAAGAGAATTCCTTATTCGGTGTCAAGTCTTTATGTATTCGGGATTATGGATATCCGCAGTCGGGAAAAAAATTGCTTCTAGGCCTAAACTCTTCATTAGAGTAGGCATCAACGAGTTAATGCTCATCTCGGACGTTTAATCAACGAAGTCCTGATATTAAAGGATGGACGCTAAGATGAAGCACGAGGAAATAAACACAATCAATGTGCTTCGTCTGAGCTCCGATGATACATCTGAAATATATATGCTGCACCAACAGGACACGGGCCCAATTTCAGAAGAGCCTGTTACTGTATAATTTTTCGTAAGACAAAAAATTCAGTCAATCCCGACGCTGAGCGTATCATCAGCAAAGGCGGCCAGAGAATGGCAAATCCAACTTGCGAAAGAAGGACATTCCAAATTCGACTCTGAGTTTCTAACTATCGGAACAAAACAAACCGATCTGATGTCATGTGGGAACTCCAAAAGACTTGCTTTTGACAACGTACATCAGAAACATTAATCATGAGAAACATCAGAAAAATACAGGAATCGACAAACATGTTGTGTTCTGTTGAGTCCCTGTTTCTGGTACGCGCTGCATAAGCTGTGATGACTAAACAACTAGCCCACCAGTACGCGTTAATGCTAACACGAGCCCTATGATGACTGCGATAAACGCAACTGGCCGCATCGTCGAAGTCGTAATGTTATAGTCTAGACCTCGGGCCCAATTCACAGAACTTTTGATTTCTACCATTGGCTGCCCGGTTTTGCTAATGGTATGCCCAGCATCAGGATTGGCTGAAATATTCTCTTACGAACACTTAGTGCGTAAGAGATTTTTGTGAATACGCTCCCTCGATATTACGTATACGCTGGTTTTTAGCGAATACGTGGAAACCAAGGTGACAAGAGTCAGGCTTGACGAATACGACACAGTAGCGGACGGGCATTTCCCCCTCTCCAACTCGTACCTTGCGTCATGAACAAAGTTACATACGCAAACCGATCGAGTCAGCATAAAACCACGCACGAGCAAAAAGGACAAAGTTTTGTCACACGATTTGGGTCACCAAGCGAGGCCCCGTGACACGCACTCACCTGTACTCGCTGTCGGGGAAGGTGGACACACACACGAACGCACGCCGACGCATCCAACTTGAAAGCCGGCCGAAAAGTAACAAGATGCAAAAAGGAGCGGCGTAGTTGCTTTGGATATTGCTTCATAAAAAAAATAAAAGATACGGAGAGGTGTTTGCATAAAACCCACCGGGGCACCGGGACAGGCGTTTTCTGCCGCAAGCATTCGCTTCCGGCTCAAGATGAAGAGTGTGCGCCAGCCTCCTTGAGAAATTCCTCTCGCCGAAAACGCAGCGACTTGCTTGCTCGCCGATCGCGTTGAATCTCTCTCGCTGCGCAGCCCAACACACCGGATCGCCAAGGTGACGTCGAAGAGATTGGCGCCTGTTCCCGAAAGCCTTACACACGCACACACACACACATCGAGACCCAGGCTAACCGCCGCTGTCGATATTAAACGGCGAACGATCACGATCCTAAAGTAGCGCCGGCTTTAGAGGCGCCTAATCTGATCATCGGTGCCCCTGAGAGCAGTTCCGTGCAGTAGATGCCCTAGATGATCAATCGGAGGCACCGAGATGGAAAAGAGCTTGGGAGAGGAGTACGCGAAAAGACGAAATCACGAGCGCTGTCCGTTACAACCTAGTTACGTGCAATGCGCAGCAATCCTCTTTCCCACAGCGCCGGCTTTGTTGGCGTTTGGTCTGATCATCGGTGCCCCTGAGAGCAGCTCTGTGCAGTAGATCCTGTAGCAGATCTATCGGAAGTGGAAAGGGGCTTGAGAAAGGGGTACGTGAAAGGCGCGACGAAATCACAAGCCCTGTCCGTTACAATCGAGTTCCGCGCAACGTGCAGCAAAGTGTCGATACTATCCGTACAATGGGAAAAAGGACTATAGAGACCAGGTACAGATACGCAGTGAAGGAGAAAACTTCTTGCGCAAACGACAGCCCTTGCCCCTCAGACAGTCTAAGCAGATATCTTATTCTTAGCTTTGTTTTTTTTTGTTTTTTTTCCCCAGGAATGTAGAAATCGAGATGCCACGGGGAGTGGAGTTACGGGAGAAGTTGGTGTCTTCGCGAAATAAAACACAACGCTGTGCCGACGTCCTCCGCCGCTGCGTAGAATTTTAATTGGCCGCTGGCAGGCTTCAGTTTCGCCGAAGAATTATGTGCAGCGAGGATGAAAGGACAGAGTTCCTATTGGATCATCCAATCAGAGGTTGCAAGAGGGTAAGGTTATATAAGGGAAAGGGGGAAGCAGAGAATCCGAGAGAGATTATAGAGGCATAGCGTTTTAATACTCTCTACTTTCCTGATATTAGAACTCACCGACACGCGCGAGGAATGGGATGACAATAATGAATTGCTTCATTCTCCAGCATGGTCACCGGTAACGCGCTCCCGTAACCACGAGCCAAGAAATGTGAACGAACAGGAAAAAAAGAACAAACTCTGCTTGATACCTTCAGTTTGCGTAAGAATCGAGTGTTAGAATACAGACGAATGACATATGTATTCACGATAGGTTAAAAGGGGCGTAAATTGTGCGCGCCCTGCAGTCGTTGAAAGAGAATTGCCTTCATTTTTTTGTTGTTTTCGTAGGATCGTCAACGAAAAAAAGAATAATATTGACTAGGCGCAAGTTCTGAAACAGGTTTCAAGAGTTGGGAATAGTTGACTCTTGTGCTGCAGAGTTCAAGCCTCCAATATAAAAAAAAGTTACTGAGCTTTAGCCCTATCGGCATAGGAGGGCAAGCGAAGCTCTGCGTCTGCGTGCATGACGCACAACTTGTTCTTTTGGTTCTTTCTTTCTTTCTTTCGTTCTTTCTTTCCTTTGTTTCCTTCTTTCATTTTCTTTCTTTCACTTTCTTTCTTTCTTTCTTTCTTTCTTTCTTTCTTTCTTTCTTTCCTTCCTTTCTTTCCTTTCTTCTTTTTTTCTTTCGTTCGTTCGTTCTTTCTTTCTTTAGCATTGCGCTGCGCTCACTCCTACTTTTCCCTTCCTCCATGCCGGGAATGGGACCTTTATCTACGTGCTTAGCAGCGGAACACTTCACTTGCTACAGGCAACAAAGACGGCCATGCGTTCATATCCAGGCAGCAATGAAATGTGGCACCGTGAAATGACCTCGATAAAAGATAAGATCGCCGCGTCAGAAACGGCTGATGCCGACAAACCCATGA
>NC_051186.1:82585228-82634700 GCF_013339695.2 Rhipicephalus sanguineus
AAGCTTTAAAGTTGCTGCACATCTTAATGAACTCTGCCCGCCGTACCCGCTTAGATAAATACGTTAAATTCGTTCAACCTTGCTGTACCCGTAGCTGACACAAGCTATATCTCTTGCCACTGCAATCTGGAACTGACTTGTACAGGTATTACTATTTTTTCCTCAACATATGAACTTTGGAATGCGTTGCCTGGAATGTTCGCTCTTCGCCCATGGTCGACTTTTCTGTCTGTAATTGAGATATAATGTTATCGCCGCTCCTGCCATAGTCCACGATGAGCTGCTGTATGTAGAAATAAATAAATAAATAAATAAATAAATAAATAAATAAATAAATAATACAAAACCTTGGTGCTCTTGCCCTTGACCCCCAGAGAGAGTCGTACTACCTTGTTTTTATACTTGCTTCCTGCTAATGTAAATACGAAGCTCTCTCGAAATTAAAAAAATGTTTGTATTTAGCGCTGGTGCCAGAATCTCCGGTAAAGAACTTGAGGGTCGTTCAAGTTCCACATCAAAAGAAAAAAAAAGAAAAAAAGAAAAAAAGGGCAGGAGTCAGATGCGAATGGATGGTTGGGATGAAAAATTTGTAAAGAGGCGGGGGTGTTTCGGAGCCGACGTTTCGACAAACGGAGTTGTCTTCTTTGAGCCCGTTTGTCGAAATGCTCCAGCACGCCCCCTGTTTACGAATTTATCATCACATCAAAAACCAGCGAAACAAGAGTGCATATGTATGCCAAAATTCGACTTTCATTTTTTTTTCCCTGTCGTTCGCAACGTTACCCTTTGAGATCCCGCAGTTACAAATAAAAACTTAAAGTGACCCCAAGACTTAGAGGTCCATGAGCAGTCTTCTTTTTCTTATCAATAATAATAGTAATATCTGTGGTCTAACGTCCCAAACCCACCATATGATTATGAGAGACGCCGTAGTGGAAAGCGTCGGAAATTTCGACGACTTGGGCTTCTTCAACGTGCACCTAAATCTAAGTAAACGGGCCTCAAACATTTTCGCCTCCAACGCAAATGCAGCCGCCGCGGCCGGGATTCGGTTCCGCGACCTTCGGGTCAGCATTCGAGCGCCATAACCACTAGACCGCCGTGACGGCCGGGGCTCTTTTTCTTATCAGTCGACGTACTCATTTGCATAGTGCCAGAATAGTCTCCGAATGAATTGCCACATTTCTCGGCAAATAACTTTCGTAAAGTCTCCGGCCAAAGTGGAAATAAGGTAATCAAAGCAAAAATCGTTCAATCTATGGGTATACGGTTCAGTAGCTCGTTCACCGAATTAGTGCATCGCCTGCAACTACGGGCTGCCAATGAGGAGGGCGAGCACACGAAGGACACCTCTTATAATACTGATGCTCGGCAAAAATTTGTTTAGAAGGAGAAATAATCGAAGTCTTTTACATTGCGCGCGCAGGAGAAACGTGCATTAGCTGCGCGTCAGTGGCACTGACGTCAGTCAGTGGAAAGAGGGATTGCCTTTATATCGTGTTAGAGGGTTCATGACGTCATGATGGTGATATGAGCTTTTTTTTCAGGTGTAAGTATTCATGTTTCTTCAAATAAAACTAAGTTGATAAGTTTCACTCGTCTGTTGTAAGTGTTTCTTCCTGGTCCTAGTGCTTTTCGCGCAGTTTATAGTTTACACACGACGTTTTAAAATGGAAATGATTCCAGAAAAATTACGGCGCGCACAATGAAAAGGCAATTCCTCGCTCCCCGAGGTACGAAGCTGGCTCGGTTCTAGTTCCTGAGTCGACGGCCAAACCAACAGCTTCCGTCGTGCTGCACGCATACGGGGAACACGAAAAAAATAAAAAAGAGGTTATCAGTACGGGCTCGTGAGAAAGTTTCCGGCTGCCGTCGGTTGCGCATCGCAATGGGTTGTGGCCGGTAAAACAGCCTCCGGTCAAAGCTGCCGTCCGTGTTTACCTCTGCCCTTGTATGCACGTGGTGGTATTGCAAGCTCGCGTTGTCACACGTATCGGGGACCGACCGAAGGAACGAACAAATCAGAAAGGAAACCCTCTTACCCCTTTATCTCGTCGACAGTCTGTCGCTGACAGGCTCTGCACAGAAACGCGGATGATGATGATCAAAACTTTATTTCCCCCAAAAGAGGGGACCGACCCAGAGTTCCTTGTCGGAGGCACGTCAACTCTGTGTGCATAATGCTCGATAGGCAAGAGTAATCTAATGTACGCGTGCACTACAACGTTCCGTCACGTGCAAGAAAATTTATCCAGATGCAAGAAGCTGGCGGTAGTTTATAAGCAAAGCAATGCAGTCGCCCACCCGTTCTGCCTTGCCTCGCATGACTATCGTGCGCGATAAACTGATTCCACTTCATTTTGTACGTTTTCGACTGCCGAAGCGGAGGTAACAGCGTGTAGCCTGAAAGCGCTAAATCCTGATAGGCTGAACGCTTAGTGCTGACATTGTCCACGTGATTTACGAAGAAATAAGTGGCGAGGAGGATAGAGCGCCCGCAGGAAGGCTATTATAGTCGAGAAAGAAACCACTCTCTCGTCTTTGAGCTCGAAGTGGTTTAAGGGTGCTTTAAGGGGTATTCACACGGGAGCGAAATCCGCAGGGGCCACGGGGAATTGCGAATCGCGTGACCACGTCGTCACGAATTAGTGGGTAGGCGCGACCCCCCCACGACTCCTCGGCGGAGACGGGGACCTTTTCCCCGACAGGGCAAAACGATCCCCCGGCGGTGGGGGATATGGCGGAATTTCGGGCTCTTGTTTGGCCGCATTGTTGAACTTGCTCCTGCAGAGAGCGGCAGTGGGTGTCCAGTCTGTAGCTGGGGTCATCTGCAGCTCGTCGTCAGCAGCTGGTGAACCGGGCGGTACAAGCCACAAGGGTAGTCTAGTAAAGGGGTATTCAGACGGGGGACAAATCCTCGGGGGATAAAGGCATAGCCTAGTGAAGTCAGCTCGCGAGGAGGTCTCCACGAATGCTCCCCACTCACACGGACGAGGCGAAGGGAGGGGGAGACGAGTGTTACTAGACTACTCTGGTGGCTTGCACCACCCGTTTGACGAGCTGCAGACGACCATGCAGCTGGAGACGAGCAGACGTCACTAGGCTCCGCCTTTATCCGCCGAGGATTTGTCCCCCGTGTGAGTACCACTTTAAGGTTCCACAACCGAGCTTCGGAAGCGCCTCTCGATTTATTCTGAGTAGGAGGTGAGCTGACATCGAGCGCAGGCGTCCGCAGTTGCCTCTTGTCTGTCGCGAGAGCTCTGTAGCTCGGCGAACGACCTCCCGACAGCGATCGGCGGGTTTCTTTATGAAGGCGTCGTCGGTACGACAGAAGGTCAAGCTGCGACTGGTTTCACTCGTAAGTCGCGTTGGTGACCTTGCGACGAATTTAATTGATACATAAGTGACTCCGTCTACCGGCGGTCGTTGACGTCAGCGCTCCGTGTGATCGTCGTGTCAGATTGAGCGCTTTCGCAAAAGGTGAGCGCGGTCGCAGTTAGCGGCGACTCGGAACACTCAGTAATGCAATACAGAAATTGCAGTGATTGTTTATATATTGCGGGCGTTTTACTTGCAACGTCTTCGTTGCCCATAAAGCTCCATCATCACGTGTGGTTCTTCTTTACCATCGGTTGTGGGGACTTGTGCGTGATCGCTGATTTGGGCGCGGTCGCTTCGCCGTGTCTTCGGGGTCCAGTGAAGGTCGCATTCACTGTTGCCTCACACGGGGTGGACGTGCTGACAATGTCACTGTCAACACGTCAGCGCACTCGGATCTTTTTCGCAGCGTAGACGATGCGCCAGTGGGGTTATCGTGGTTCCTGCGTCACACGCAGCAGCCAATATGATGTCTGCTGCCCGATAGCACAGAGAGAGAGGGAGAGAGAGAGAGAACTTTTTACTGAAATGCAGAGAAGTTAGCCAGCGCATATAAATCGCGTTCATCTGCTTGGGGAAGGGAAGTGGGGATAAAAAGACAGGTGGAGAGAGGCGCATAAAAATGAAAAAAGAAAAAGTTAAAGACGGAAAAAGAGGAAAAAAAAGTAGAACAAAAAAAAATCGGCAGATCCCACGCACCTTGGGAATCGATGTTATGCGAAGTATGCGCGGGATGGTGACTGTGGCGAAACGTTAAGGCCCGAACACACGTACGCGTTGCAGCGCGTCAACGCGTGACTTTTTGACGCGGCGCCGCACCCTCTCACTATGGGGAGAGAGGGCGCGCGGATACGCGTATCCGCGCGCCCTCCCTCTCTATAGGGAGAGGGCGCGGCACCGCGTCAAAACGTCACTCGTTGACGCGTTGCAACGCGTACGTGTGTTCGGGCCTTTACGGAATGGCGCTAGAGAAATGTGGAAGTGGTATACGCACACTCATATGTTGAAGAGTCGCATATGTATTATATAACCACTTGTTCACAGTTGCGTAACGATGGCAACAGCAACGTAAGCTGATATGTAGTGCTTATATTCTTCAATACTTGATAGCGCGAATCCGAAGCAGTACAAAGAAGAAACACAAATGCACAAGACAGGCGTTTCTCGCAAATAAGCTTAATTCAGCAAAGTTCCCCTGGATACACACAGCCGAGTGGCACGCGCAGGCGCACTGCACGTACGTTACAGTCACAGTTGCATTTGTTATAGTTGCGTTACAGTTGTTATTCTTATACTTATCTGTTATGACGGGAACGCAAGCACGTTTCAGTAACTCATGTGTATGTGTAAAGGGGTTCTTGACAGTTCTTGAACAATGTCCTCATCACCGTGATGAGTGAGCACCAGCAGCTGGTCCGGACCTTTTAATCAGATCCGTTCGTGATCGCGGCTACGAGGGTCTAAGTGTAGTGAAGTGCGATGATAACACAGCTGGTGGAAATCCTGGATGCCTCTTACGATGAAATGATCTTTGACGCCTCCCGCCTTGCACGTGGCAGCGAGGTCTTTTGATGTCCTGTCCACATTCAAGCCGTCTTTCACGCAGTATAAAGACCAGGCGTTGTTGGGTCTTGATAAATCAATGTTGCTGTCACCGGTAATGATGAGAGGCCCGGTCCTCTCGGCAGATTTATTGTAGGAAGCATTGACCCCGGTTTTTGCGTAATCCACGTGGTCCACGTTGCGGACCACCTGAACGAGTGCATGGTAGTTCAGCGTCTTCCAGGGATGTTCTGTCTTCAGCTTCCTCACTTTCCTTGTGTCCGCCACGGTAGTGCAGCGGTTACGGTGCTCGGCTGCTGACCCGAAGGTCGCGGGTTCGATCCCGGCCGCGGCGGTCGAATTTTGATGGATGCTAGATGCCCGTGTTCTGTGCGATCTCGGTGCACGTTAAAGAATACCAGATAGTCAAAATAAAGCCCCAACAATTATTATTATTATTATCACTTTGCTTGCGTGTCAATGTGTGTGTTCGCGTTTACTGTGCTGGTTGAGACTATGTATCACCTGTGGCACACACACGCATAACATACACTCTGGTATGCGGGTATGTGCCACACGTGACTGAGAGAAAGGGTTTCATGACGTACGCGACAGGTATTTTGCGTTATTCATGTCATGACCAGTGAATCGCGTTTCCCATACACTGATCCCCTGTTATGCCAATTTTGGTATATTAGAAGTTGTGGAGACGACCAGGACAGCGCTCAGACGTAGGCGGCTAGATAGATAGATAGATAGATAGATAGATAGATAGATAGATAGATACGTAGATAGAAACGCCCAAAGTGCCTGAGGTTCGCTATGAAATGCTTCGCATTTAAAATCTACTACCCATACAATCCGTGAAGATGTTTATACTGAAGCTCTCTATGCGCGATGATCCTCCTTGCGGCATTTCTTGCTGTGGCCATTGCTGCCCTCAGTAGTTAAGGCAACGCTTCGTTGCCGCGTTGCCTCGGCTTCGCGAGCTCGCAGCTCGGGTTCGTGTGCTGCCCGCTTGGCCTCCGCTTCGCGAGCTCGCAACGGTGCGCCTCCGGCACGGTGACGTCCAGACCCGCGAGTCTATGCGATTGGCTAGTGTTATCACGTGTGGTTAGGAAAGCGCGCGAATTCCATATGATTGCCTAGCGAAATCGCGTGACTTCATGAATCGGCCGCGAGGTTGGAAATATGCGCGCTTACACTGATAGTTCAAAGCGAAATGACGTGACCTGCCGGCTCAGCCAGTACGTTGTCTACGGACGCCAACTACTACTACTACTGCTACTACTACTACTACTACTACTACTACTACTACTACTACTACTACTACTACTACTACTGCTAACTACTACTATTACTACTACTACTACTACTACTACTACTACTACTACTACTACTACTACTACTACTACTACTACTACTACAACGGCACAGGTTAGCCCTAAGATAGCTTAAGCCGCTGTAAAATCGGGCACTGAGCTTTCTGAATATCAGGTGATGACGTGTGATGATACTGACCTTCATCGTGCGCATTGTCATGAAATGACATGAGATGAGAAGCTTAAAGGTGTAATAGGATTCACGCAGTTAGACTCAGAGCGCATTGGGTTTTCTCAAATATCTGAGTCATCTGAGCCTAATTGTATACCTCTGTTTTCAACGTAAAACAGCTGTACATTGGTGGTGGACCATGTAACGATGACTTTCCGTTAAGGCATGGGTACGCCTTTTCTTACTATTAACATTTGCTTGAAAATTTGTTATAAAGAACAAGAGAAAGAAATGAAATGTGAACGAAGCAAGCTTGAAGCTGGCGCCGGATAAGGCAGGACACCTGCTTACTTTTCAGGAAGCAGTGGACATAAAGGTAAGAATGAAATACAGTAGGGAAGCAAGAAAAAAACAAACAAATTGACATATAACAAAGGTTCAGTAAAAGAATTACGGATAATATAGTGCGAGAGTTCGAAAGAAAGAATTAACTGAGGGTTCTCCTCGGTAAAAATTAAAGTGATCAAGTGCGTCGCAAGCCTGAAACGACATCAGCGGTAAAATAGCTTTAGCAGTAGTCGGTGCGTCTCTGAATTATTTAATCAGGTGGACGACAGTGAACAACAGAGGAATAACTGGACATCACTGACTTGCAACCGAAAATTTTATTTCGGAAGTGCTGGGTGCCCCTATCATTGGCACCGTTACGATTCAATGTTTAAGCGAACCTTCTACGAGTTACAGATCTCGGCGACGGCGGCGGCATAGTTCGCGAAAAATCCGGCGCTGGCGAGGGCACAGAGATGCGGGCACGCACAAATGGGGCCCTCGAAGGTGTCCCGCTCGCATGCGTATTTGTATGCGCCGTTTTCCGATAACTGATGCCCTCTCTATCGTGAGCTTGTCGGCGATCAGCCCCGTTTCTGGTGCGGAAATCTGATCTTTTACCGAGGACACTTGTCACTTGACGTTGCCACGTTTCGTCGCTGCCTTTCATTGTCACGTTTCATTGTTTCACGCGTGACCGTTGTTGTTGCCCGTAGAAAGTGAAGTCGTGCGCTGCTAAGCACGTGGGTCAAGGCCAAATCCCCGTCCTGGAGGAAGGAAAATGTCAGGAGGGAGCATTGCGCAATGCTGCAGAAAGAAATAAAGAGAAAAATAGAGTAGGTTAGGTACGCAACCGTCAAAGTTCGCTTGACGCCCCCTCCCCTCCCCTCCCTCCAATTATCTCGATAGGGAAAGGGCTTCTAATTGTTTTTAGCTCACAGCAGCCATGTCTGTCCTATATGTCTTATTATTTAACACGTTTTACGAAACGGATATTGAGTGGCGAGTCAGTTTGTCGTATCTTCTTTTTTCACCGTTCCTTGTCGTCGGCGTTCTTTGTACAATATCAAGTCAGTTTAACGTAAAGGTGAAAGCCTTATGTGCGCTGCCCATGGCTGTGACCTTGAGAGAGCTCACGAAAGCCCCGGTGTCGCGAAATGTGCTCAGCGCTGAGCGGAGCCCGCCCCTTGTCCCTCGGTGCTACGCCGCAGCGAGCGATGCGTTCGCTGCGTCGGAGGGACGGCGGTGGTTGCGACGGCAGTTGCGTAGGCGGCGGCGAGGAGGCGAGCGATGAAGCAGCGTCCGCGCCTTGGATACGTGACATTTACGAGGTTGTCTCAGCGCCGTGCGTGTGCTTCCCACTGCGGCTCCGTGTGTCTTGCAAAACGAAAAACCACGTAGCTTAACGCTTACTCAAGTGCATCTGTGCTTTCGTCTTCTTGTGTTACATGAGTAACACTGGCCTAACTTTTATTGCGATATCAATTATATGGACAGTCTCGACGGGTTTTTGCCGTTGCCGTCATGCCTTTCCCGTATGAAGTCCAAATTGATAAGATCCCCCCTCGCATCGTATGTTCTACCGCGGGTAAAAGCGCGCGAGCGGGGGCGACGAACGCGGCTGAAGCAGAGATCAAACGAGCCGGCCCATTTCCGTCACTCGGAGGGTGCATGCGATAACATCACCCCGCTCGGGAGGCCTGCCGTTTAAGCGGACAGGAAACGCCCCGCCCGTCTTTAACGAGCTTGAAAAGACACACGCACCCTCCGTCGCTCGGGAGGGTGCATTCGCTCGGAGGAGGTGGGGTCGCGCGAGAAGCAACTTTGAACTTTGAATCTAAGGGCGCGGTCGCGATCGCTGGCGCGCGCTATATCTCGGCAGCCATCACAGCGAGCGGCTCGTATACCCTTCTACGTGCTGCGCTCTCAACGCGAAGTGACTATGCAGAGAGCATCTTTCCCTGGAGCGGCCGTATTCTCTTACACCAGCGTTTTGTAGCTAAGCGAGATCGGATACAGAACAGTTCGCTGCCAGCCTCACTTCGTATAACACTACAATTTGTTGCTATCGCATTCATTCCTTCGCCCTTGCTGTGAAACTCTGACTTTTTTTAGAAAAGTAAAAATCTGGAGGCGACCTTAATCCTTGACTTAGGGCATGGTAGTGGCACTTGTGCATTCCTTGGTGAATTCCCTGGGTAAGGTTTGTGTTTTGCGCGCTGTCGAAGCGGATCTCAGAGATCAAAGAAATTGGGCGACGAAAACAGGGACAGAAGAAAACAAGTACAAACACCTTGGTGTCATGGAACACCAACTAGCCCAAAATGCTGCTCTCATTGGGATCTCAGAGGCCACGTAGAAAGAAGCACGTAGTTAAGATCTGCCCCGCCAGGTGCCGCAGCGATAGCATCTGCTCACAAGAAAAGCGTCTCCCCTTTCAATGAGCTCATTCACTTAATTTTACAGCGAAGCTGTTAAAGCTGGCAGTAAGACGTCCGTTAACAAAACACCCCTGGTGCGCGGTTGCTAAAAGTAGCCAAGGCGCCGCCACGCCGAGGAGCAGCGGCTGCCGAGCCGTCGCCATAGCAACCGCCACAGTTTCTTACACCGTGGCTCAGGGACGATGGAGTGGCAAGCTTTGCGCATATTCTTGGATCCGCCCGTCGCCGCCGCTTGGCGGCCGCTTCTTCGGCCAAGCACGCTGGATCCAATCACCACCGGCGTTGTGATTCCCGTACTGCAGCACGACGAGCCGAGGATCAACTAGCCTCGCTGTTCCAAGCTTTGAGCAACTTAGTGCAAACTTCCCTAATTTGTTTTTATTCTTTATCCCGACAGTTAATTGGCCCTTGAGAAAACCTATGCTACGATATCATATCTGTGCAATATAAATTGTTAACTTGAACCATCGATTTCATACCAGTTTTATTTTAGAGCGAAAGCTGTTATCACATCCCAGCTGCAGTGGGGTAGTTGTCCGCCGTCGCCGCCGGTGTCCGTAACCGCTATCCCGCGAAATAAGAAAAAAAATAGAACATATAAAAATATCCATCGTCGCAAGGGGTTTGAACCCGGGCCTCCTGCGTGGCAGTCGAGTATTCTACCACAGAGCCTCGTTGGCGCTAGAAACTCATTTGAAAAAGACGCTTTACAGGTGTCACGTCGGGCAAGGAATCGGGTTAACATGTGTAATATAGCGTGGCAGAAGAGTAAAATGACAACCAGGTGTCACAATGCTAACTGCACAGCGAGTGCGTGGTTCAGAGCTTCGCACACCCTACAATATGTTCAACCATAATTCTTCATCGTCATCAGCGAGTCGATCCACAGAGCTGCGCTACGAGTCGTCGACCGCGTAGCTACCGAATAGCGCGGCGCTGAGGTTCTGGGCAATATGGATCTCCCAGCCACGTACAATCAACTAACAAAAAACTCTTATCTGAAGAGGCGAAAGTATCTTCCACCACGCAGTAAATTGAACAGGCATCAGGCATTGACGCTGATACTCTTGCAGGTCGGGGCGTATAGTCCCGCACTCTTGCACATGATCTATCGCGAAAGTCAGACGTCAAACACTTGCGCGCTTTGCTCAGACTTTGCCAGCTTAGACCACGTGCTCTGGCGGTGCCCCGCGTTACGGGTTGACGACGACGTCACATCGTCCAAGTGGGATGCTGCGCAACGCAGCCTGGATTTGAAAACACAACTATGGGCAGTCCAATGGGCCCATGACGTGGCGGAGAGGTTAGGCCTACTTGTCCCGACGTGGGAGCGGCCCGCTACATGCTACATGAATAAAGCTTTGCCCATTCCATGCCATCAGCCATATGCAGCATCAACAATGTGCACATAATGTCTTAGAGATGTGTAGAGGGTACCTCGCTTATCCGCAGAAAGATGAATAATGACATAGTGGGCGCTTCGTTACTTCCAGGCCCGGCCCCCTTCCCCACAAAATTTTGGTGAAGTAGGTGTTTTTACGGAAAATAAATAATGGAAATAGGTGTTTTTCTCAAATAGTGCAGGTTTTCAGCAAGTGGGCGCCCGCAAAAAAATTCCTGGCTACGGGCCTGTGTACTTGTATTTGTTGCCCCAAAAGAGTTTAGAACGGGCAAGTATATGACGCAATAAAAAAGAAAATAAAAAGAAGAAAGACCGCTCGTTCATTTTTCGCTGTGTCTGTGCTGCGGGCTCTGCGTTGGTCTGGCGTTTTTAAAAACAAATTTCTCAATATTAGGAAACCGGAAGTAAGTGCTGGACCGGACGTGCTTGGCAGAGAAACAAGAGCATAATTCGCAGCTCGTACCCATAAATAGGTCACGCTGAGGCAACACAACCGCTTCCGTACTGACGCTTATCGAAGTTTGTTCATGATAGTCCAAGTAAAAAAAGCCCGGGAAAGCCCCTGCGCGTTAGTTCCGCGTGCCAGAGATATGCGAGAAAATGATAATGGACCATGTACAAACACCGAGAGAGGCAAGTGCTTACACGCTTTATTTGTCCAAGCACGCAATCGGGCTCCCAAAGCGGAATCGCCAAACGCGAACGGAAACGGAAGTAAACGCGCAGGTAGAGAAACAGCCAGCCGGCAGCACGAGTACGTCTTCAGTCAAAAGAACGGCGGGCAATTCAGTGACGAACACTTTCAAGAAGACATTCTTCTAGGCGCATGTTATTTCGAATGAGAACAAAGGGAACTGCTGCAGACGTGCCTTGCTGCTGCCCTAGATCGTCAGTTCTCGCTGAAAAGCGCTTCGTCTTTGCGACACTTCGTGTGTGCCCCGTTCTGAAGACAAATGACACATTGGTGGGACGTCGAACGCTTCCTGCGGAGATCGCGAGCCGTCGCTGTAAGCACTCATCCTGAACGCGCGAATAAGCAAGGAAACATAAACGAAATAAATAAGCAAAGGAAACATAAACATAAATAAGCAAAGGAAATATAAACGACGCACGCTGACTCCTTACCAAGAAAAAAAGAAAAAAAAAAAAGAAAAAAGAGGGCAGATGTATGCGGCGTATTTTTCAAAATTTTTCGCATGAGTACATTATAGAATGCATCCTAAGGGTATTATATCGGGACATCTTTTCTCTCTTTCTTTTTACTCACACGTGAATAGTTGTCATGACAGAAAAAAATTGGGGGACCCTTAAACTTTGCCTTTAAGAGTTGAACGCGATAGCGAAATCCGGCCCCTAGTGCGCACTTCAACCACTAAGTGCATACTTATTAATGTGTATTGTTACACACACACGCGCGCACAGAGACACACACGCGCGCGCGCGCGCGAATGGTACAGGTTTTTGATCTGAAAGCAAGAATCACATGGCGTCCAAGATATACGCCGCGCGCTCGCCATCTCGGAGGCCATGAAGAGTCTCACAATGCCTCACAGATGGCAGCACATTATCTAGAGTTTGCTGTTTGCTTGATTAACGCCTCCGCAAGCCGGCGTTGGCTTGATATGTTTTCCGCTAGATGGACATAGTTGTCCATTTTTGTTTGAAAGTTCGTGTGTGTTTTTAGCGGCGATGGCTGCACTATCCCGGCCTTTTTCGACGTAGTTTGATGGCCTCCCAAATGCGCCTACAAATCGCCGAATGGGCTCGTTTTCGTCGTGACACCTGCCGAACAAAATGCGTTAGGAGACTCGTTCCACTACATGGCATTTATGTAGTGTTTTTTTCCGAAGCAGCTGCAAGTAACATCGTGGCTTTGTGGTAGGACACCTGCTTGCCACGCGAACGGCCCGGGTTCGATCCTCAATGGGACCGAAGATTTTATTCTGTATTTTAGTTGCTTCTTTCTCGATTTTTCGGTCACGGACGATTTTTCGCTCACAACCAACGCTGCCGACGCCGACGGCGGAATTTCTGCGACACGAGCTCTCTAACGCTATCGCGTTAATACATTTTCTCACAGTGGCAGGCTACCAGACGGTTTAACGTACAGCATTTGCGTATACACCACACTTTCCATACTTTGTGCCACAACTTACTGTGAAATCTCAGCATATATTTGTACGGCACTTGTACCTGGCAGTAAGCCTAATAGAATAAGAAGTATGCGCTGCACTACCACACTTGTAGGGCCATGTATCGTACGAGTGTAATCGGCGTACTGATGTTACTGTGTGCGCATCTTTAATAAGACTTAAAGGGTATGTGCGCGAGCTAGTTGGTATGAACTCGTTTCGGAACAGCGCTACAGGAACCCATACTATTGGCCGCGAGATCAACCTATAGGTGGCAGCACTGTCGCCGCGTTAGTGTGGAGAGGCGGTCGTCGGCATGCACACAGCGGCGCTTTGTTGTGAGTGGTTTGAGACGATTGTCGGCGAATAAAATGCGTTGATTGCAGCTTACTGGTAATATATACGCTCTTCATTGTTGAATCGATGCACGAAGATCATCCAACGTTACTATTACTAGTGAGAGAAGCGCAATCTGGCGATGAAAGGGATGCTCGCCCTGGATGACAGTCTGTGCTTACGCATTGTACTGACGTTTTTTGTTGTTTTCTCTGTATGTGTTTAGCTTGTGTTTTGTGTACTACGCACGACCGAACTACTTAAGTGTTTACTTCTTGTCCATTGCTATACCAGCCCATATTCCTGTGCAATGAGTTCAATAGCACTGTTCACGCGAGTACGCATATATACGCAGGTAAGAGTTTAGCACAGAGATTTCATCCATTGATTACATGCACGACAATGATGCAACAAAGGTCCGGTTATTTTGTGGAAGAAGTGTCTTTTCTTTTCAAACTAATAATGTCTGCTGCCTTCCATCAATTTATAACAACTCAACCCAAACGATCAAGATAATGTAAAAAGAAAGGATGAGGTATTGCGTGAAATTATACGACATAAATGTATGGCACGCCGTCGGGATTAATTTTGAACATCTGGGTCCTTCAAAGCGTACCTAAATCTAAGCACACGGGGGGTTCTGTATAAATTTCACCCCAAGTTAAAATTGCGCGCGGCAATTGCGTTTGATCATTGCCGTGTCATTCCATTGTCTGTTTTCCTTTCTTTTTTTTAGGGCCAGCTTGAGTACCGAAGTCTCAGACTTCACTTGATAGAAATATTTCGCTGTAGCGGGACCACGACCGTACAATAAAAGGACATCTTAAGCACAACTAAAGCTCATCATGAACTGGAGTGCCGCGGTTATACACCTAACAACAACGCGAAAGTGCATGGGCCTCGTTTTTGTTTACCACCGAGCCGCTGAAACGCTTCATTCACGCACTATTTAATGTTGCCTCATGTTTGGGACTATGCCAAGCGCACATTAGGGTGTGCTTGAACCAGAAAGCGGCATCAACACTGAAATGATTCAGGCGAACGAAGGGTACGACACCAATACACAGCCCTCTCGAAAGTCGCACTCACTGATCTTATTACAATGCGCATGCAGCCGAGCAAGCCCATTTGCTTCTGTACACCATGTTAGGTATACGTATGAGCAGATAAACTCGCGCTAACGTAACAGAACAAACCGCCCTTTGAGAACTTGCAGGACGTACGCGCACATGCAAACACGACGTGGCTAGCAGACGACGCAGGGAGCAATCCACACTGGGCGCGCTTCAGCCAGTAGCCGCCAGGCGGCGACTCCGCTCGATCTCGCGGCCAATAGAGAGAACACCAGGACGCAGCGATCGTCCTTATGTCCTCTTGCATGTGTTCCTGTGCTGTTCTGTTCCGTTCTAACTGGCTTTCTTTGGAGAGTCTGAGGTTTATATCACCTCGGTTACTCCATTTCTATAAGTTCTACATATTCTACGAACGGAACGTTCATTTCGACAAGTGCCATGCAAATACATCTTCTACGAACCGAATATTCATTAGAAGCACCACGCTTACGGCGCTGAAATGTGCGTAGCATATATTTCCCCACGATGTCCCTCAGGAACGCGTATATGGTGCCAGCGGAACACGGAAAGTGCGTCAAATGATCGCGTTCTGGTAACCAGCCACCTCAGTCCGGCTACTATATCTAAAATAGTTAAATAAAATCAGTTGTTGACTCGACTGTGGTTATCAGCTGCAGCCTTCTCTGAAAGCTCCATAATCGTCGAAGCCGCGCCATGCATTACGCGCCGTCAAAATCACCTACAAAAAACAAAAAGGAGATACTGAAACACAGACAGTCTCAATCCGCATCTTCTTTTGGAATTGCACTAAGCTGAGATCTGTTAAGCAGAATAAGTCTGATGGCCGGTAAGCGCATACAAGTGATGCCATTCGTTTGTATGTATGAACCATGAATTTGGTCCTCGTAAAATATCCCCTTAAGTCTTACAGGCGGACGCAATGACCTTGCAAGCCGGTTCTCATTACCGAATGGTTTGCCACGAACGTGACAAAACTTAAATTTTTGTTCATGCATCCATTTTTCAGGCCTAAACGCAGAGGTTCTTGCGTAACACTGCACTGCAAGTTACCAGCATACATCTAGGATCATCAATCGGATCGGGCATTGACAAAAAAAAAAAGAAATAAGGAGAAGAACAAAACATACACTGTTGCGCGCATTGCGGCGTTTGTGCCGACACAGCTCTGTGTGTGTTATTTATTTGTTGTCGACGTTCACACAAAGCTGGCGGCAAGAACATGCTCAGACGAGTTGCAAGGATTCTAATTTGTACTCGGCATGAATTATTCAAGTAGTCGCTTTCAAAATGCATCGGATAGGACACACTATGTAAATCAGAGTTTGGAGAAACGGGTGTCGCAAACGAAACACTGAACTTTCGTAGTGTGCAATTTACAGTCTCGCATGAAATATTGAGAAGCGTAAAATTAGAACTGTAGCAATATTTTCACGGTTTATGAATAAAACTTCTTTTTTTTTTCAATAATGGGCAGGAGACCAATTTACCAATCCTGACGTTCGTTAGTCCTCATTGTCATTGGCCGGTTAGCTTCGATAATGATATGCCCGACATCACGATTGGCTGTAGAATAATCTTACGAACAAGTCTAGCGTATGTTGTTTTCGTGAATTTCTGCTAATTTTGTGCTATGTTCGTCGTGTTCCTCTTTCGCGTTTTGTAGCGTTAGCTACACTGGCCTAGCCGAGCCATTTTCGCGCGCCTCCTGAAGAGCCGTGCTGCGCATGCGTGAGAATCAGTGATGTCACGCAGCTGGCGCACCGGAGCCGCCGCCGGTCTGCGCATTCCAGAGACAGTGACGTCGTACATAATGTGGCAGACGCACTGACGCCGGCGCGCGCGCAGCTATTCGCCTTTGCTGTGCAGTCGTCCGTCTGACACTGCGCTGGAGCCGCTTGATAGCGCCTCGTACTGGCGTTTGCCAGTGTGGTATAGCCATGGAGAAGGAGAGCGCAAATGCTGCTCAAGGCGCAGAAGAGCGGAGAAGCTTAACTCAACGGATCCCGAAGTAGTTGCCTGGCAATTAGTGGCTGAGCGTAGGAAGAATGAACAGAAGAAGGCTAAACGTACTCTGGAGACACGAGAAGCTAAGAATAATCAGCTGAACCTTTGCTAAAGCTACGTATATCCTGGCATAGCCGAGCTAAGCCACTGCAACATTTTTAGTTCCACGTTTGTATGTGTTTCTTTAATCTCTATTTTTCTATCTCTATGCCTTCTTTCAGACTCCTATTTCCCCACCTCAGTGCAGGGTAGCAAACCGCATACTAGCGTCTGGCTAACCTCCTTGCCTTCCTCTTCATCTCTCTCTCTCTCTCATGTTAGAAAAAGAAGTTAGGCGCGCGCGCGCGTGGCCACAAGTTGAAGTGGACAGATAACATGCTGTGCAATTGTCTCCGTGTCCGCGCGACTGATTTTCTTCAACAAAACGAATCAGTAAGAAATAGCTTAAATTTATGTCGTTCTAAACATTCCTCATTCTTTTCCGCATGTGGTCTGTCGCCTTTTACTAAAAACTAGGGCTGTATTTACAAAACATCGCATGTTTCGCCCAATCACGATGCAGCGGAAGCCCGCTAGCCAATGAAAAAAAAACAGTAATGAAAGGGAAGTTTTTGTGGATTCGACCGCTGAATTCTTTCTCAACGAGCGATTTATCAATGCGCGGCCGTTATCTTTAAAGGTCCTTTAATATGAAGGTGTTTTCGTTTATAGGTCGGCCGCGATCGCGTGCTTTGAGTTCCCCCAGCGTTATGCAACAGAGCTGGTTCATGGTTCAGTTATTGAAGGGGAAAAAAGCGTTCTCTGTGCAACATGCCTTCGAAGGCCGACACTTTTAAATGGGAAAGCGTATCATTCTTCCTCCTCGCAGGTGAACCCAGGCGGCCGTGGGAGAGCCCTTGGACACCACGAGCTCATGGTAGCGGATTCAACGTAACAGAAAAAAAGCACTAAAAATAAGTTTACCACCGCCGCCACGTGTTTTGGCGCAGCATAGTGCGACTACAAAAAAAAAAGAAAAAAGAAGAAAACAAAGATCATTGGCGGTTCTCACGTTTATATATGTGAGAACCATGATAAAGACTTCTTTCACAGCTCAGCCGTATATGGCTACGCGAAACCAAAAATCTTACGTAGGCAAGCGCTACCGCATGTTCCACAGAAATTGGGCAAGTCCCACTACACACCACTGGTCCAGTAAAAAATGTAGAAAGGAACACACGGGCTGCTCACACCATTTATTATTCCTCGACAGAAGCAACGAATAATTGAGAAAGACTTTAATGTACCGCCTGGTTTAATCCCGCGATAAACACCGGGGCCCAACGTCTCAGCATCGCTGGTTCACCATCTGTATACGCAGTGCTTGGGCGCTGATTTCTCCTCATGTTCAGTTATTTCCGCGTTGCGTTGACCCAGGAATGAGAGCGAAAATTTTCCGAGCACTCCCTCGCCACCTAAAGACGCTGTACCATCGCTTTTGACTGAACGTGGCATACACAAAGAGTAATTTGTATCGCATAGGGCGTACCAACTAGTCCCTGCTGTGATAACTGTGGCAGCATCATAGAGACAGTGGAGCGCATATTACTTGAATGCTCCGCGTACTGCGATGAGAGAGAGTTGGCTTGAGCGACTAATGGACATGATTTGCCTCGATTAGTTAACGTTACACAGCATATTGGGCCCGGTGCCCGGCCCTTCAAGAGGGCGACGGGTTTTACAGTCAATGATTAATTACCTGTCAAAAATCGGCCCAGTCGGAAAGCTTTAACGATTGACTGTTTCAGATAGCAAAGCCTTAACTTACCTGCTGACACCCTCGTTGTAAATATTTCTATCAGGTTCACTTGCGCATTTTCATATTTGCCTATATTCTTTACTTGTTATTTTCTTCCCTATCTTCTGGAATCTTTCAATCCCGTTGCCCATCCCTATACAGAGTAGCATGCCAGCGGTATACGGACGCCGGCAGAAATCTGTTTTTCTAACAACGAGTCTTCCCTCTCTCTATTATCCCTCCATGCTCGTTCCTAACTTCTATGACGCTGAACGCTCTGTGTTCAGTGCACACTGCGTTTCCACTGTGTTGCCTCTCAACGGCAGGGATAGCTCGCAATAAAGTCTTCATACAACGCTGTTTCTTTCTTGCATTTTTTTTTGCGTCACATTTACCTGCCGTTGATGCCTACCTTTACACTTTTCTTCAGCCGACTTCGTCTCTTCTTTACTCTTGCTCTGAGCTTCTCCGCAAGGCATATACCCACCGCGGGCCATGAATTCTCGGGTACCGAATTCAACATGCGATGGTTCATATACCTGCCGACATAGGCGTGCGCACAGGGGGGACAGGGGGGGGGGGGGCGTGCCCCCCCCCTAATCACCTAAGAGGGGGGCGCAAAATCTGCCCCGTACATTGACCCTTCTAGTCACCTAAGAGGGGGGGGGGCGCAAAATCTGCCCCATAGATTGACTTACTAGGGTTGGGGGAGGGCGCTGCGATGAACCTCCCCCCCCCCCTGATGGGGAACCCTGCATATGCCTATGCCTGCCGAACCAAGTAGTTTCGATTGAAATAACAGCTCGGTAAAACAAGGTAAAAAAACAACAATAAACAAATAGAAGCCATAACCGACAGCCGCTGACAGGGGACGAGGATAAGTGTCGATGTGTCCTCTCTTATTTTCTTTTTATCGTCCTTGTAGTTTCGCTCTGTAGTTTCGCTATGGATTACCAACGCGCCCAGCGTAGCACTCTTTTTCAAGTTTCTGTGAGGTATTGTGATAATTGAGCCGGCCAATAGCCTGTGTATGTACTGTGCCCGCCGGATTGAGGGATAAAGATGCAGTAAGTGGACGTCACGTGGCTTGTCGCAAGTGCGCATTTATGGACTCGTTGAGGGAGAGAAAAAAAAATCACAGTTTCACTTCAAGGGCAAATAAATGAATGCGACTGCAACAAAATGGAACGTAATACGAAGTATGGCTAGGAGCTCATTCTTTCAGCATCAGTACTGGCGCAACTCTTGTACAAAGCGCTGGTGCAAGGGAATACGGCCGTTCCAGGAAGAGAAGCGGTTTCCTTGCTGTCTCTCGTCTCGGCGCGAAGCAAGCGGTGAGAGTAGAGCACGCAGAGTGGTATACGAGCCGTCTACTGATGTCTGCCGAGATGGTTCTCATGACCCCGCCATTTTAAGGGCCGAGCACTTTAGAGGCCCGGCTTGTCGTCGATCCGTGCATCTCCGGCGTGATCACGCTCACAGTAAAGCGCTCAATACAGGCCATCGCACGGCTACTAATGCTGAAAACCGGGTTCAAATGAACGAACAAGGCCTAAAGTAACATAATTGACAGAAATTACCAAGACTTAATCGCAATAAACTTAAAATCGCTAAGAACGCTTCAGAAACGTCCTCACTCCCATGCCGCACCCGACGGAACTCGCTGCAGACGACACGTATCTCCAAATGCCGTAGCAAGCAGGAAGTCGATAAAGAGCTGCAAAAAGTAGCGCGCATGTTGCCCACCGAGTTTACGAATCTCCCTAGCAAGACTGTACTCGTGCCGGGGAAACCCTACACGCTCACCTCAAACATTGACGTCATCGTCGGTGTGGTAAACGGAGCAGTGGGAACCCTGTGGACGGGAATCACTGCATGATCGACCGTGCTACGCTCTTCCTCAGGTTTCACACTTGTGGAGCTGCATTTGGTTCTCTTTAATTAATGTTCGCAATTGCTGATTGAGTAACGCAAGTAGCAATTGACGTGACGGCAACGACAAAAGCTCGACAAGAGTACCCATATAATTGCTATCAGAATAAAGCAAGTTCATAGTGCGACTTGTATGCGTGACACGATGCCTCAGTGGACAAGATCTGGAGTTGCTGTGCCGCGCCAGACTTAAAATACGGAAGACATCAATTAGGACAAATAAAAAGAAAAGCGACACGAGAAATGAGACAAGGACGAGCGCTTGTCTCAGATATATATTTTTTTGTTTTTAACGTGAGTTGCTTCTATTTTTTGAGCTAATTTATATGTTCCGTGATGGAAGGCCAACAGTAGTTCAATATTTACTTGCTATAGAGGACTTAACGTAGCCCACAGGAAGTTATATTGGAAGGCGAAATTCACTGGCTGGACTCGCTGACGTACTACCTACGTGCAGCGCTCCTGAAGACCTTCAATGTGTACGGTGTGCCCGCTGGCGCTACATTTTAGACAGACAGACAATGAGGGCAGCAGTACACTCGCTACGCGGGACTCCAACTTGGACCTGTACCACGATACTGATCTCTGGCATGGCACCACCTGCGCTCTATGAGCACCACAAAAGCGATACTGCTATTCCTGTGGACCAGGCACGCCTAGAGTACCTTATGACCATGCTATTATGCTTGCGTGTTTATCTGTGTGCTTGCGACCGTGCGTGCAATTTATTTGTTTCGGTCAATCAGCAACCGGGACCGGTATTCACAAAAACGTCTTAAGCTAAAGGTTTTCGGAAGGCAATATTTCAGCCATTCACAATGTGGGACATAACACTAACAAGGCGGGCTGACAAATAGAAGAACGTTCTTGAAAGGAAGGCGTAAATTTGGACACAACGGAAACGAGACAACAAAACAAGCGCTCGTCTTCTTGTCCCTCTTACGTTGCAAATTTGCGCCTGCCTATTAAGATGCTTCACCACCTAGCCGCTCAAGAAGTACTTCTACAATAGAAGAACGCACTTGGGAAAAAGACTTTTTGCGAATTCTGGTGCCCAATTCACAAATCAACTCTTTTGTGAATTTTTGAATTTGGCCCCATAATTCACAAAAGTTCTCTTTCGTAAGAAGCGTTTTCCCAATGGTCAGCAGGCTTCGCTAATATGTCCCACAATTCTTTATTCGCGTAAGACGTTTTTGTGGATACGGGCTCTGAAGTATAGCATGCCGGGGTAACTGTGTTAAAAAATATCACCGACGATTACGATACTGCCTAATGCAAATTCTGAGCGCAGCTTCGTGTTGGGGCGACGACAACTGTGTTTCAAGTTTTGGCTATCAGCAATTGTAGCAATGAAACATTCGTTACATATTGCCACAGAAACTACCAGCGCTCGAGTGCTACGCACACCACTCTGTGCATTGCAGTCGTCGCGAACCAAGCGAAACGCCGACAGCCGCGTTACGACCAAGGAGGTCCTTGGTTACGACAACCTCCTTGGTTACGACAAGCGAAGCCAGCCGCAGTGCACGTGCCAGGCCTGCATGCGCGCGAGCTCCGACCGAGGTGCCAGCGCGCGTGACGGAGTGAGAAAGCGAGGTTAGAGACCAGTGGCTCGTGATATCGATAGACTCCGCGTTCGCTCTCTATCGTCCTCGTTCGCTCTATCGGTTACGCCGCCGACGCCAGCCAACGGCGACGCCGCTCAGCGCAGGAACGGGCGCCTAAGAGCTGCGCTCTAATTTATAGACAGCACTCCTCCCAAAATTTGTTTGTGCTCGATGCTATAAGGCAGAAAAAAAGCATCGATAACTCTAAAAGTCGTGGGCCCGTACTCACAAAAACGTCCTGCGCTAAAAGTTTTCCCAAGGGAACGTTTCAGCCAGTTACGATGGGAAAACGCCGGCACGAGAGAGAAGTTTTGTGAATTCGGTCCCCGTTGCGGTGAACGGGGCAAGTTGTTTTCGCGTAGGACAAGTAGACCGGCGACGATTGGATGACCACATTTATGGTGGGATAAGGCAGCGTCTCGATATTGACTAACGATTAGCACCCCTCGATCTCCCTCTCTACAGCTTTGCAATGACTGTGAGCGCTTAACACTTCAGCAGAAGCAAAGCTGCAACCAGCCGAGTTGGCTTCTCAAGGAAAGTGTGCGCTTTCGACTCCCAGCCACGGCAGCGGCATTTCAATGGGATGGAGTACAAAAAAAAAAAAAATTGCACAGCTTGCGCTGAAGGCGCAAGACATGAAACCAACAGCGGAATTGGGCGGCCTTCCTTGTTTTTCTTTATTTTTCTCTTTCTTTCTTCCTCTTTCTTTCTGTTTCTCTGTATCTTTTCTGTCTCTGTTTATTTCTATTTCGTTCTTTCTCTCTATACCTAATTATTTCTCTCTCTTTTTCGCTATTTCTATCTTTTTTTCCCAACTTTCTTCCCTTTCTATCTCTCTTTATCTCTCTTTCTTTCTCTCTCTCTACTTCTCTTTCTTTCTCTCTCTGTGCTCATTGACTCGCCCATCGGAGTTATTACATCCCACGCCGGAAAAATCGGCACAGCGGGAGAGCGTGTAGAATAAAGGAAGCTTCTTCTTAGATGAGTGGAAAAGGGGGCGACTTTATTGCCCGTAGCACCTTTGCAACGCGTCCATTCTCGGCCGTTCCAAATTCAGTTCAGCGCGAGACACGAGCCGCTCGCTCCAAAATGCGCTAGTCCCATCGTCGTCCTTTTTTTCTAATATTTCACACTCCGGGGCCTGAGGTGGCGAGTTCTAGAGGGTACAATTTTTGCACAGGCCTGAACAGCTGCGAACCATTGGGTATTTTAATTTTACACGCACGAACTATGCCGTCTTTACTTTGAACGCATTCACTTACTACACCAGTTTTCCAGAACAGTCTGGGAGCGTTGTCCTCGTGAATAATCACCACGTCTCCTTTCTTTATGCTGTTAGTCTTTGTTGGTTTCCTCGAATGAACGCTTCGGAGTGTGAGGAGATATTCACGAAGCCATCGCTTCCATAGTTGTTCCATTATTAGCTGCCTGTGGACCCACAAACTGAGCAACTCAGTATTCGTTTTTCCCCGTTCGTCTGAAGCTTTAGGTTTTGACAAGAGACGGCTACCTAATAAAAAATGAGACGGAGTCAAGATTTCTGGCTCGCTAGAGGAAGAGTAAATGTAAGATATTGGTCTGGAATTGACAACAGCTTCAGTTTCAGTCAGCAAAGTGCTCAGTTTCTGTGAATCAACAGACGCCTTTCCCAACGACTTGCGAAGACACATTTTCACGATACGAACTAACCGCTCCCAAAAGCCACCCCACCAAGGAGCTCTCTCTGCAATAAATTTCCACGTTATGCTGTGGGTGGAGCAATACTGGCTGACTTCATCTTTCCTCAACAACTGGTGCATGTAAGCTAATTCACGTGCAGTTTTCTTAAATGTAGTAGCATTGTCAGAGTACACTATTCGCGGTATTCCCCGCCTTGCACAAAATCTTTTAAATGCCATGACGAAAGCGTTTGCGGTAAGTCCAACAACATACTCAAGATGAATTGCTCTGACAACTGCACACGTGAACAACGCTATGTACACCTTAACGCCAGTAAAATCTTTCACGAACACTGGCCCTGCAAAGTCAACTCCCGTAACTTCAAAAGGGCGCGAATAGCACACACGATCACCGGGAAGTGGGGCTACCGGTGCACTCGCAGCCTTGATTCGGAACCGCGCACAAATCACGCACTTTCGTAGCACTCGCTTCACTGCTTGCCGCGCTCTGGGAACCCAGAACCGTGTGCGGAGCTCAGTTAAGGTATCGCCGACACCACCATGGAGCACAGTTTTATGCGCTTGAAAAATGATGAGGCGCGTGACCGCGTGGTTGCAAGGCAGTAGCACAGGCTTCATCTCGTTGTACGTGACGTCGGCGTTCTGAAGGCGAGTTGTGATCCTCATGACGCCCTTCTCATCGGTGAAGGGATTCAGGTCTCTTATTGAGGACGTCTTGTCGAGGTCTTGTCCAACTTCGAGTTGGGCTCTCTCCTCAGCATAAGTTTCTGTCTGGGTTTGCCTGAACTAGACTTTCTCTGCTTCTTGAAGTTCAGTAGCTGTAAGTCCTCCTTCCCTATGAGACATGGGCGATCGACAGTTGTACACGAAGTGCTTTATCCATGCGGTGACTCTTGTGATCCGCAACCAAGAACTAAATCTGTCGACATTGAAAAGTGGCTTTGTTGTGACGCTCAATAGTATTGGGACGCTTGTCTTTAACTCGGACGCAACTTGTTCGTCTATAGCTCCAGAATCTCGATTGTCAGACGATCTTGGCCAACTATCTGCCGGACGTCGAAGCCAGTCTGGTCCTTCCCACCAGAGCTGGCTATTTCGAAGGTCTGTTATTGCAAGTCCCCGCGTCAGCAGATCGGCTGGGTTTTGTGTTCCCGGACAATGATGCCACTGGCCTGGATCTGTTGCTTGACGGATCTCGTTGACTCTGTTGGAAACAAATGGTTTCCAGTTGGTTGCTGAGCTTTGGATCCAACAAAGCGTTACAGTTGAGTCTGTCCACATGTGCTCTTCCATCTCCCAGTGCCTCGATTTTAGAGCTTCCTGCAAGAACTTTAAGACTCTAGAAGCCAGAACAGCGGCTACCAGTTCCAAACGTGGTAACGTGATTCGTTTGATTGGAGCCACTCTACACTTCGAAAAGAGAAGCTGAACGCCCACGTTACCGCATCGATCTTCAAGTCTCAGATAAGCGACGACACCGTAAGCACAAGAGCTGGCATCCGCGAATACATGAATCTGTGACCTTGTAGGCTTGTCAAGTAATAACTTGAGACCACACCTGGGAAGTGAGAAGGGCTGAGATCCTTTCAGTTCGTTGGTCCAAGTTTCCCACTCATTTTTAAGTGGCTCAGGCATAACTTCTTCCCACGCTGTACCGTGCTCCCACAATCTTTGAAAGAGCACTTTCATCCTAATGATGAACGGTGATAGCCAACCTAATGGGTCGAAAAACCGTGCTGTCGTCTGGAGGACACATCTCTTTGTGTCGTTCCTTTCTTTGAGAAGCTCCAACAGGGATTCCATGTTTAGAACAAGCTTGTCAGCTTTCGTATCCCATAGCAAACCAAGAACCTTGGTAACAGGTGCTGCTGGGCCGGAGTTCAATCCATTAGTGATGTGTCGTCTGAGCTCATCATCATTAGTGGACCATTTCTGCAGGTTCATGCCAGCTCTGGTCAGGATGAGGTTCGCTTCTTTGTAGAGACGGAAGGCTTCGTTTGAAGAACTAACTCCTGTGACGAGATCGTCAACGTAGAAGTTCTCAGCAAGTTGCATTGCCGTTGATCTCAGCTCAGAATCGATGTGATTGAAATGGTACTGCAGCGTCGCTGTCAAGAGAAATGGACTTGCCGTGTTTCCAAACGGCACTCGTGTCATTCGATATTCCACAATTTTCGGTATAGGTTCACTTGGCATCGGCGTGCTGTCAAACCATAAGAACCTTAAGGCATCGCGATCAGGCTCTTGAATGCCGATTTGAAGAAAGGCCTTTTGTACATCGGCAGTAAGTCCAATCTTGTGCAGCCTGAAATTCACCAACATCTTAACCATGTTGTTGTTGATCTTCGGCCCCTTTTCTAATAATTCGTTCAGAGACGCTGCTCCACGTGCGTGTGACGAAGCATCGAAAACCACCCTCAGCCGTGTCGTCGAGGATGATTCTCTGATAACAGCATGGTGTGGCATATAGTAACATCTCTCTGCCGTCTGTGATCCGTTGATTTTTTCAGCGTGATCATCCAGTTCATACTGTCTGACTGCTTTGTCGTATTGCTGAATGAGTTCCTCGTTGTTTCCAAATCTCCGCACTAAACCTTGTAGGCGTCTAACTGCAACACTTCGGTTGTCTCCGAGATCTGTCTTGACGCGCTTCCACGGAAGCGCTACTTCATATCTCCCGTTTTTAAAGGCAATTTTCTCCGTGAATTCCCGTACCAGTTCATTTTCTTGGTCTTCGTTAGAAGAAGGGTCCGAAATGCCTATGCTGTCTAGATCCCAGAATTGTTGTAGGGCTTCAGACACGTTAGGTTCTGCGCAACTCGTGCGGAGTACACAAACGTGCGTGCTGGCTTCCTTAAAAATGCGCCCATCACATGGAACTGGTCCTTGAAAGGTCCAGCCGAGCTTAGTGTTGATCGCAGCTAGTCCGGTGACTTCCTCGTGCGAACAAACATCGTTAAGCACTATCTTCCATATTTGATCGGCTCCAATGAGTAAGGTAATGCCGACTTCTGTCTTTAGGCCAGGTAGCGATACAAAGTCAGCAATAAACTTATTTTCAGCAACAAGCTTCTGCACAAATGCCTGTGACTCCGGAGGTTCAATCAAATGATCGCAAATAAAAGGAACCTCTAATGCCTCGATTTCGTGCTTGACGCTGTCAAACTGGCTCATCAACGTAACCTTGACTAAGTTGAGTTGCTCTTTTGGCGCGCCACTGGAACCACCAAACGCTTTCACGTCTACATCTACCTTCTTCATTATGGGCAGGCTTAGTTGTCGAGATATATCTTTTCTAATAAACGATCTTTGACTTCCGTTGTCGAGTACACCTCTTATGAAGCAAGAACTGTGGTCACCTAGAGCCCATACTCGGAACGTCTGCAGTAATACGTCATTCTCAAACAAGCTGTGTGGAGACGCTTCAGCGGCAGCATGCAAGCTTGGGCTCGGGCGTTCACTTCCTTTCTTCGTTCGCGCGTAGTTAGGGTCACAAACAGCTGTTGCGTGCTTCCCTTTACAGTTAGCGCATCGGATGTTGCGTCGGCAATCTTTAGAGCAGTGACCTGATATTGTGCACTTGAAACATCTACCCGATCTGGCCAGACGGCTTTTCTTCTCATGCAAACTTAAGATAGAGGTGCACGCTTCCGTAGCATGTGCGGGAGAAAGGCAGAAAAAACAAGTACCTGTCGTCTTGTTAGATTCGCTGTGCAAAACGGAAGCGGTAGGCGTCGCACTGGGCCTCCTGTCACGCCTTCCTTCAGGTGTGTCGCGCACACAGTTCTCCTGTTGCCCGCTTTTCTCACGGGCTTCTACCTCCAGCCGTAGATGATCCAACAGCTGCTGTAGCTCCGTTTCTGATGAGTGAGTCTCGTTGGGCCTTTGCAGTGAGCTCTGTCGCTTGTAATGTTCCACCACGATGTCACTGGGGATCACCTTGGTCAGAATCTCGACAAGCATCGCAGCGTATGAAAGCTCCGATCGTCCAAGAGCCTTGAGACCTCTCACGTGTATGGTCACCGTATCTAGGAGATTCCTCATGGCGGTCACGTCAGTGGAGCATCGTACAGGCTTGAGTGTTCTGAGGTCTTCCAAGTACTTCTGCTCGATGATCCTGGTGTTTCCGAAGCGGTTGGTTAGAATTTCAATGGCATCGGCATATGAAGCATCAGTCACTTGAATTCCCTCGATCGCTTTGGCCGCTGGTCCAACCAGAAGGGATTTCAGGTAGTGGAATCTGTCGACGTTCGTCAGACCGGCGTTTGTATGAACGGCATGCTTGAATACATCCCAGAACGGCTGCCACTGTAGCACTGCTCCGTTGAAGTGAACTAAGTCAAGCTTCGGTAGTCTTGAAGCACCGGCAACCGGCCTTGAGGCATCACCGATGGAACGATCTCCCGAAGTGGTACCTGGGTTTGCGACCTCGTTGGGCATCGGCAGGCCTCGGTCCGCCGTCGTTTCAGGCTGAAGTTGTTCGATGTGATAACAGAGAAGGGACAACGTTGCTGCCGCGTTGTCTTCATACTCCGAGACCGACAGGTAGTCCTCGGCAGCTTGCTCGTCCGTGAGGTGTTCCTCCAGCTTTTCGTTGAGCACCCGTAGTCCATCGTTGCAGTTCTTCAGTCTATCGTGTAGCACTCGAAGCGCCGGGGCGCTGAACTGACTCGATTGAATGAGTTGACTTGCCTCGTTACGGAGACGCGTGTGCAAGGCTCGTTGGGTCGCTCGTTTGCCCTTGATCCGATCCATCTTCGTTGCTGTTGAAGTCCTTTCGTGGTCGGGTCGCTTGGTTCACAATACTCCCGGGTTTCTCGGCACCATGAAATGTAGAATAAAGGAAGCTTCTTCTTAGATGAGTGGAAAAGGGGGCGACTTTATTGCCCGTAGCACCTTTGCAACGCGTCCATTCTCGGCCGTTCCAAATTCAGTTCAGCGCGAGACACGAGCCGCTCGCTTGCTTGCTTGCTTGCTTGTGCCCGTTTGTTGGCTCTTACCCACTACGGGGGATCGGCCATGAAACCGGCGGTTAATTTAATAATATTTTTTAAAGAATGAGGAATAAATCAATTGCCGCAGGAATAAACGAAATTTTAAGAATGACTAGTCGATATGGAATAAGGACGAGAATAATACCACAATATGAGAAACAATTACCGAATGAATGAAAGGAATTCTGGAGTATCAAATTTTGTTAAGGAATAAGTTAACAGGGAATTCTTCGTGTCTCACCGAGAAATTCGCATAGGGCTGAGCAGACGTTCCCGTTGCTGAAGCCAAGAGAAGACGCCCCAAGGGAAAGAATATTTTGAGAATTCAGATTAATTCTTAAGTTTCTGAATAAAATTTCGAAATGCTTTTTTCTATGCCTAATGAATCGACGGCAGGTAAGCAAGAAATGATCAATGTTTTCAGATTCCTGACAAAAATAGCACATAGGAGATGGCACCAGACCAGACCTGTATAAATAAAAATTAAGTGGGGGTATCCGGCATCGCAATTTTGTAATAGCCACTTCCAGTCTTCGAGTGGGACACCATTTATTATTCCAGCCGAATGAAAGATGACCATATTCGGGAACTGGTAATTTCATACTTTTGGCATCTTGAGTTAGAGAATACTTCCGAAATCTCGAATCAGTAATAAAAGCTGTATCAGGTACAATGGACAAAATAGGACCACCCAGAGACCACCGCGCGAGAGTGTCTGCCATCTCGTTTATTAGTATGCCACAATGACCTGGGACCCATGCCAATCGCACGGTACTCAAATTTTTTGGGATTAAGGAAGTGAATGCATTTAGAACGGGAGACTCAGAAGCAGTAGAAGATAAAGATGTACATACTGTCAGCGAATCAGTAACTATAACAACTGATGACTCATTCACTGGTAGTTTTCGAAGGGCTAATATAACTGCGAGGAGCTCAGCTTCGAATATGGGAGTATAATCTGGGAGGCGCAAGGAGTACGACCATGATAAAGCCTCTGAAAATATGCCCACTCCCGCTTTCTCTTCGCACATGGATGCATCAGTGGCAATTATGTTATTTATGCCCAATCGAAGTAAATGATCCTCTAACAATCCTATTAAATATCTAGAAGGTAAAAGTTTGGCATTAGATGGGAAGATATCATCAAATTCAATTTTTGCTATGGTCGATGATTTATCGTTTGCTACGATGTCGCGTATGTTAACATTTAATGATTCTAGTTGGTCCTGTACGAACAAAACTTGTGGTTTATATATTCGAGACCAAGGCTCATTAAAAAACGTTGACGATTCAGCTACGAATATAAACTGTACTCGACTTTGTGAGGACGCAAAAATTTTTAAATATGTTTTGACGGTGAGAATGCGGAATCTGCAAACTAGAGTGGGGATTCGGGCTTCTAGGTATAGAATACTGTTTGCTGTAAACTTTGGTACCCCTAGACAACTTCGAAGGGCCTCTCGCTCTATGAGAACCAGGGGATGAAACTTGTATGCAGGCCCCCCTGAGTATAGTATGCAACCAAACTCTAAAATTGGTCGAACATACATCCGATAAATCATAAGTAGCTTGTCTCTGCGTAGCCCAGAAGGGTGGTGACCAAGCTTACGTAACATCCCAACAGCGCGTGTTGCCTTACATTTGACGTGCTCAATGTGTTTGCGCCAGCTGAGTTTTTCATCATAAAAAACTCCTAAATATTTGACACAGTCATTTTGGGGAATTACTTCTTGGCGATACTGAAGGGAAATTCCAACTGGAGCATTCAATGGAAAAACAATCAAGGAACTTTTGCTAACGTTAGAGTCATTCGAATTTGTTCAAACCAGAATTCTAAACTTCCCAAGTATGATTGTAATACTGCATACAGTGAATGAATATCACCTGCCGAAGCAAAGATTGCAATGTCGTCTGCATATACATAAACTGTAACGTTATTGTTCAAAGGAATTGAGCTTAATAGAATATTGAATAAAACAGGGGAAAGAACTGAACCTTGAGGGACCCCTCTAGATTGATCATATTTTGAGGATGATAAGCCACGTTGGGAACAATAAAATTTCCTACCGTTTAGGAACTCATACAACCAATTGATAATATATCCCGGAAAATTCAAGTTTTTTAAGGAATTGAGCAAGATGACATGTTCGACACTGTCGTACGCCTTAGCCAAATCTAGAGTGACTAATGCTGCCAATTGCCGCTTGTGGCGAGCAAGCTTAATACGTCCCTCTAAATCTACATGTGCATGCCATATGGAGTATCCAGGTCTAAATCCTATCTGACATGGGCTCAATAACGAGTTATCTGCAATAAATTTAATGATTCTAATGTATAATACTCTTTCAATTAATTTAATGACATGCGAAGTTATTGCTATAGGTCTTATATTATCAATATGCATACCTGCTCCTTGTTTCTTAAGCAAGGGAATTATTTTTGCAAGTCTCCAGTCTGGAGGGATCCAACCATTTCCAAGTGAGTGATTTACAAGATTAAGAAGGTTCTGAGGAGACACATCAAATAATATTTTTAACATGCCTGACGTAATACCGTCAGGACCGGGGGTTGAATTCGGGAGTAACTGAACAGCATGCGCCAGTTCTTCTATGGTTACGTCAATGAAATCATTCACATCTAAAGGTTTTTGGAATTTTGTTTGTAATTGAGAGGCAAATCGCTGTTTTAGTCCCAATGCAATATCATCTAATAAATCAGCCAATTCTTTTGGGGTTGGAACAACTGATTCTACGTTAATAGGAGAAGGAATAGCCTTACGAGATCTAAGAAATCTAAAAAGAGCTTGTTTATTCTTGCTTTTAGATAGAAAAGTATAACGATTTTCGTCATGTTTAGCTTTAGCTTCGGAAACAATTCTCTTAAATTTAGCTTTGGCATATTTATAATTACTCCAATTAGTAGGATTCTGGTTAATTAAAAGTTTTTTCCACGCAGCCTTTCTGCGCCTGTACTCTCGATCACAATCAGAATTCCACCATGCACTTACAGACTTTCCATTTGTGGAAGGTTTCATAAACTGTGATTTTTTCATAGTGCTTTTTAAAACAGAACACAAACTCATGGCTGTAATTTCATTTTCAGTGTTAGTCAGAGAGGATAGCGTTGACTGTAAGCTTTTTTAAATTGTGAGTAATTTACAAAAGTGTGCGATTGACATTCCGTTGGGACCAAGGGGATATTAATGTCAATAACTACGGGACGGTGATCGCTGTTTGTTGCAGCATCAACCACAGCCCAAGAAGAGATAAAAAGGCTTGAGCTGGCGAATGATAAGTCTAAAACAGATCTCGTATTACATCGAATAAATGTAGCTACTTTAGAATTTAAACAAGTATAATTGTTTTTACTTATCCAGTTCCACAATAATTTACCGGGAGAGTCTGTGCGGTAACCCCAAGAGACGTGATGCGAGTTAAAGTCTCCTGCAAAAAATGTGTTTGGTCTACAAAAGCTCTGAGTGATGTCAAGAATACCTTCATCTTGTACGCCAATCGGAAAGTAGCTGTTAACAATAGAAAGTGGAGCACAGCCTGGTATAGCTAATTCCAATACCAAAACTTCGTGTTCGCCCGATATTGACTGATAAGCAACTTTCGCTTTATGACAAAATTTTGCCGATATAAAACACGCTAATCCTCCACCTCTAGAGTTCCTGTCCAAATGAAAACATTTATAATTCTGTAAATGAAAATTATGATCCGATGACAGCCAAGTTTCTTGTAACAAAATTACGTGAGGGGACTGTTGGGAAATAAGGTATAGTAAATCTGTGAAATGCGCTAGTCCCATCGTCGTCCTTTTCTTCTAATATTTCACAGAGCGCGCGCCGGGCGCACGCGTTCGAGGAGCGAAGCATGCGACGAAGAAGAAGACGAAAAGAGCGCGTGCCGCGGAGTCATTGCATTGCACGCGCAATGCCGTTCATGATGACGATAGTTTCTTGTCGAGGCGTACCGGGAGTTCGCCAGGCTTAAACAGCTTTTGCTATTAAAAACAACCGCGTATACTTGCATTTAGGCGCACGCTAAGGAACCCCGATTTCTCAATCCGTAGCCCCCAATCACGGCGTGCCTCATAATCATGCCTCTGTTTTTTTTTCCACGTAGAAACACAATCCTTTAGCATAACAGCATTGCATCAGCGAAAAAACAAACAAACAGACATTGTGCAGTATTGCTTTGAGGGTGTACTTGAGGGTGTACAATGGCTACATTTGTATTATCTCACCGAAGAACCAACGAAGGCGCTCCGACAGACACTCTTCGAGCTTCGACGACGAAAGACGACAGCTGGGGAGAGGAGGACCGCTGGTGACGGCAAGGTCCCGCCTGCTAAGTTGGCAGGAGACGTAATAATAATGGACGCGTTTATCAGTGGGGCGTGTTGAAGAGTTATAAGGGAACGGCACGGAGGCACGCGGCGTGTGGTACGCTCAATGAATCTTGGCACTGACATACGGGTTGCCCGAGCAAGGAAAACCGGATGATTACACGTTAATGTGAAAAGAAAAAAAGAGTATAGGCATTCGAGAAAAGGGGTGTTGATAACGAGCTACGGCTATGTGTGTAGGCGTAAGACACGAAACGGCGGAAACACGGTCGTTTGAAATTCCAGTCTGGTGTGTAACGACAGCGAGGTGCCGATGAAGCGTGGCCCGATGCGTGTAACTATATACTGCAGAGAGGCATCGCCGGTGCGACCCTTGTCGTGACCTTACGAGCCGTGACCCCCCCGGCCGTGACCCCTGCGAACCAAGTGAAGCCGTGTGTAAGAGGCTTGAGAGGGTTCTCATTTAATGGCGCGACCTGATAGGGGACCCGCGCTGACCTTTGTGCGACCTCTGTCACCAACCTTGATCCTGGACCGATAAACAAGTCGGTGGGGGTGCTTGCGCAGTGTTAGCGTCCTTGGGAGTATCGTCCTTGCTTCGAGTGTGAGCAGGGGTTGCTACGAATTGTCACGGCGCATGCGCTAACACGTGAGAAAGCGATTGAGGTTCAGACGGCGCCTGCAATGCATTCATTTGCGGGCCATCATTGAGAAATACGTGCATAGCGTGCGAAGTGAACTTGAATTTGGTATGCATGCTCTAACATGTAGAAACGGACAACCCGACGTGTCGAAGGCATAACGTAAAGAAACCACACACAAATTTAGATAATTAGTTTTCTGCTCACACTCGCGACAAACAACTTTAATGTTGAGCAATAAAAGAAAGAAAGAAAGAAACTTCGAAACTTGAGTTGCTGCCAAAAGATGCTTTTGTAAACCCCCGCAAGTTTTATCGAATATCGGCAACGTTCACACGCGTGGCAGCTATAAGGTTACTTCCCAGGCGATACACTCCTAAAGGCCGCGTGATCTGCTTGTATTTGTAAGCTTGCATCAACTGCTAATTAAGCAATTACGGAGGCATGCGGGTTATTATATGCGTTATACGGACAATTAAGGGGGTTTATTAGTGCGCATAACATTTTATGCGTCGTTCGCAGGCAAGCGTGTGCAAGGACGGTGTAGATAATTTAGCTAGTTCGAAAAGGTTAACTAGCTACTAACACGCACGCACGCACGCACACGAGAGGTAGACACACAATGCGCAAGTAGTCGCGCTACCTTTCTTTCTTCATATAGATATGAAAAATAAAAAGATGGTAAGGTAGGCTACATTATAGCCGGTTATCCCATTAACATCCGTGCCGTAAAGCGCTGTTTTTTCACTTTGTGCAATGCAACACCAACTGGCCCAACATGGTTTACTTTTGCGTTTACAGGTATCACGAAAGCGAATCATGAAGCTTTTTTACAGGTATCATGAAGCTTTTAAGCTGTGCCTTAATTTCGTGGAATGTGAACTCGGGGCTACACATAAATTCTTTCTGGGCACAGGAAAAAAAAAAACTTGTAACGATTATAAGGCTTTCAAACGTTCGACTCGGTAAACCGCATATAGATTAGGCGTGGTGTGTTCACTGCCATCACTTGTGTTAAACTCAATAACCATTAGTTTTTGCTTTAAAGGAGGAACAGCGCCCAGGAGTGTCACGGATGTGTTTTCACGCTTAAAAACGCAATTAACACAGATAATGTTGCATTTTTTTTGGCGCATCCACCATAATACTTGGCCTGTTTTAGCCAAATATAAACTCACTGCCGTTCTTACTTCAATGGTAGCGGTCTATGGGTAGAAAGCAATTTTTAATGCCATCCCAGGAGATGTTAGCCTGGTTTATCCCCTGTCTTGTTACTCCAGGTGTCACGTGATGAATATGATATATAAACAGTGATCGCATACACACACAAATAATACGTACAGTCACAGACGCGCACACATGAACACACAAAAAATTAAAGCCAGTTATATCCAGTCACATTGGAATAAAGGGAAATGAAGAGGCTGACCGCCTCGCGAAGAAAGCATTGAACGAAGGACGGGATTGCGCAATCCCTGCGTCTGGGGCGGATATTCGACATTTTATAACGCAAGGAGCTAACCATTGTTCGATGGAGAAGTGGTTTGATAGCCCTAAATCAAAGGAATCAGTACTTTATGAAGTTGATCCACACAGAAAATTTTTCATAGCGACAGATCTCCCACGACACTTAGAGACTTTAATCCACAGACTTCGATTGGAAGTAGCCTACACAAACAGCTTCCTGCACAAGATACATCGATCCAACTCCCCGGAATGCCATTGTGGTCAAGCAGAAGAAAATGTTCGCCATATTCTTTTGGAGTGCGTTAAATACGCGAATGAAAGAGAAAAATTAAAGAAAAAATTAGCAAGTTTGGACAGACGGCCCCTCACATCAAAGAAATTACTTGGACCATGGCCTGAGATGCATCTTCAGAAAAAGGCGAACATCTTCCTGACAGATTTTTTAGTGGAGACCGGACTGGATAAGCGCCTGTGATAGACAGCCAGGGATTGATTTATATGAAAGGTGTTAGTGCATATACTGATAGTAGAAAAGGAAGGTGTGCGGGTGAACAGTTTATGACAGTGTGAACTGCTGCAAGCAAACTGTGTATTGGTATGATATTTGAAGTGGTTTCAGTGTGCTATTATTTTTTTTTTTCGGATTGTTCATGTTTAGGTACCGTTCAGTATTATTCTTTTTTTTGTCGCTGCATAACTTCGTGAATGGAGTAGCCGAGGCAATATGGACCTCAACCTCTCCACAGCAAAAAAGTTAAAATAGAACAGAACAGAACAGTTATATGCCTGCGCAATCTGTGCAAACAGCGTAGCGGGCAAGCAAGCGCAACCACGAGGCCAAGGCAGATTGAGTTCTTCCTTTAATCCTCTTGCCCTCTCCCCTCCTCCTTTCCTTCCTCGTCGCCCTTGCATCATTCCTTCTCACCCTAACTTCCCTTTGCCACCGCCTTGCTACACTATGCTATGCGTTGCTATGCTATGCCATGCTATGCCATGCTATGCTATGCTATGCTATGCTAGGACCTGCTTGGCACATACCCACTGTCTGTGGCGCATAAGAAGAGTTTGTGATGACAGCACGCGACAAATTACAACAACAACAACAACAAAACAAAACGAAGCCATAACCGCAGTCCAAGTACTACACAGCAACATTTTCTTCCATTCTTTTACATCCCTTTTCCCCTTCCCACGTGCAGGGTAGCAAACCGGAGACTGCTTCTGGTTAACCTCCCTGTCTTTCCTTTCTCCCTCTTCCCTCTCTCTCTCTGCGGCGCATGAACGATACTATACAACGCTATGCCATAATCTACCCTTTCCCCTCCTCATTCTTCTTCCTCCTCACCTTCATATCACTCCTCCTCAGCCTGACTTCCCTCTCCCACCGCATTTCTATACTATACTATCCATGGATATATGCTACGCTAGGAGCTGCTTTCTCTGGCGCACACCCGCCTATTTAGTCGCTCCGCCGTTAAAAGTAAGTCATAGTGTTTAGTTCAGGCGCGTACCCCTTAAACACACCAGCAGCGCTTTAGTGTTGCGTATCGCAGAGGCGGTGCTTTGCCATGGGCAGAGGTGGTGCCGCAGCTCCAAGCTTGAGCCGCGTTTAGCACCGGGAAATGCCTATACGAGTGTAATACAAGGTCATTCAGCCGGGCAAAATATAGCACTCGAATAATTATCCAGCACTTTTCTGCGAAACTCAAACCTACCTACAAAATGTTGAAGGGGCCCTGCAACACTTTTCGAGCATGCTCAAAAGGCGCTGCCGATCGGTAGTCGAGGCTCCCGAGAATACGCGAGCCAAATATTATAGCGATGCGCACGGCCTGGAATTTACAATAAATTCTCAAAGTCAGCTGAAAATCGCTCCTTCTTCTCTCGACAAATGATGTATTAGTCCGCAAAATATGACGCGATTGTCGGCAGTTCCACCATTGGCTGATGTTATAATCACGATAACACCCTCATTATTACTTTCGTTGTTAATTTTGAGTTCAATAATTAGATAATATGTAGGTTTATATTCTGTTATAGCGTTAAAAACACCGAACAAACATTAATATTAGCACTACCGGTCTCGCCGACAGCTCGTCTGCTCGTAGTTGCGTGGTTCTGTTTTATTAGCCATGCGCAGTGCCGAAAACGTGAATATTTCTGTGCTTTTGACCATCGCCGCTTGCCGTTCAGAGTGGCAGCCGTTCGAGTGTTGCCTCGTCAGCTGGGAACTGCATCGTCGGCACGTTCTCACGACCGACCGAGGCAGGGGCGCAGCATGTCTCCGATAACAATGCTGGCGTCCGGTAATGGCGGCGCTTCGGGGTCATCTGCCAGTGCCGTCTTAGGAGGCGGTGTATCGGAGTATGGGCCGAAACTGATCTCAGCTGTCATTCGTTCCAAACGAGCGCGCAGGTTTGCTTCCATGGTTGGCAGAGCGATGAAAACACTACGGCGTTCGAGGTGCACATCCAACATTACCAAACCGACGCGCAGTTTTCAAGCACGCGCGATACACAGTGCGATCGGCTCCGCTCGACGAGAACGACGCAAGCCGACCGGAAGTGGCGGCACAGACCACGTGGTTGCGCCCAGACGTCAGAGAGAAAAAAATGAAGAAAAAAATTCCGCCGGCGCTCTTGGGCGGAGCCTCGCTCCTCTGCACTCCCTCCCTCGACTCGCTGCCTAGCTTTCCGCGCGCTCGCGGCGTTGAGTTGAGGGAGAAAGCTGCGGAACGTGATCTCTATAATTTGGTAACACCACTTAGACTTGACGGATTCGAAAAATTTTTGCGGCATATGACTCGTGAAGAGTCATACGTCAATAATGAGACTATTCCAATATAACTAAGAAAGGTGTTGCAGGGCCCCTTTAAGCGTTTAAGACTCACCACCTCTATATATATGATGGGCCTCATTTTCGCCAGATATGAGCTAGACTCTGCGCCCAGTTCTCCCTTGACACTGGCAACCGTGTCTCATACCGAATGTATGAAACTTCAGAGAGCGTTAGTGAAGGTATCCTAATTAGAGGTGTGTTATGAACTGTGCACGTAAATGAGCAATAGCGCGCCCCAATGTCACTAAGCTTAAGATATGTGTGAGTTACGTAATTCTGCTGGAAGAGTGACCATGTTTTTTGCGTGGTTCTAATATAAAATTAGAACGGTATGACACGCTCGCATAAATAGGTCGCTTCAGAGAGTGTATAATTTAAGCGTCTGAAAAGTGGCTGCCCTTTATTACCTATTAATTAACACATAGGGGAGCTTTATTTCAATTATATTGGTGCGACGTCAAGACAGAGGTCGTCTGCCATGCTGGCAAGAACCGGAATAGCCGAGAACTCTGGACTTAGGCCTAGTAGGCGCCGGCTGTGAATCGGTGTACTGGAGTCGTGATGAGAGGGTGAGTCGCCGGACTGGGCGTACAGGTCCGAACAAGGCTTTGCTGCACCAGGTTGCAGGCTCCAGTACCTCCACCAGTGTCGCGACGTCAAGACAGAGGTCGTAACGCACAGATCGAGAGAACAGCAGCGCGTCGGTCTTTTTAACACCGCGGTCCAGAGAGTTGTTCTTTCTGCCTTCTGTATAAAAGCATATGCGCAGTTGCGTCGTGGTATATTTCTCGTGGTACGCACGTAACAATATGTATGCGACCTCTTCGCCAACTTCAAGTAATCGCGGATAGCGGCAGAAATTTCATACGATTCGTCTATTACTGCCGCAGACAGGGACAAGGCGAGTATGCAATAATGATCGGCACATTGCGCAGTGAACCCAGCAACGTGAAACATTGTTCACACATTAATAATAATAATAATAATAATAATAATAATAATAATAATAATAATAATAATAATAATAATAATAATAATAATAATAATAATAATAATAATAATAATAATAAGCTTATTTCCATCAACGACGGAGCAGAGCGCAGGTAAAAGTCGCTTGAGACACAAGCAACCTAAAGTTGGAAGAAATTCAGCGTGAAAATAAATCAAGGCGTGTGAACACGGACACATAAAAGAACCGGACAAACTAAACGTGTAACCTTCTCTTGCATGCGTGCATTCCTCAATACCTTTCATAATGAATCCGTTTGCATGCATGCCACAGTCCTATTCAACTTTAAACATCGCACTACATCCAGCTATCCCGAGTTTCTGGGTGCCAGCGCCAATAGCAGTGACCTAACGATTCGAAATGATCATATCTTTTTTTTCTTTAATCACGTACAACTCTGTCCCCAGTCTCCATGGAAATGTGCTTTCAGGGGCACGCTTTCTTGTGTAAGGATACTAGACAAACAGCCACCCCTCGAATGCTCTTCGCTCCTGAGAGCTGTTTTACAGCGAAAGCTGTTATGAGATCATTTCGCCGGCCGTTTTTGGCGCCGTAGTTGTCCGCTGCCGCCGCCGCCGCCGCTGCCGCCGCCGCCGGCGTCCGTAACCAGTATCACTCGAAATAAGAAAAAAACGAAATAAGAAAAATATTCCAGGATGGAACGAGGTTCGAACCTGGGCCCTCTGTGTGGGAGCCCAGTGTCCTACCTCAGAGCTATGCCGTTGCTTTTTTTTCTTGAATTCATGGAAATATGACCCGTTATAGCTGTGAACTACACACTACATACTTCATCACATTAGAATTACCTTAACATTCAGAACACCCACATTGTTGCCTACAGTAAGAGGCTGTTCAAAAGTCAGGCAAACACACACAAGCGTCCAGAAGTGCAAGCCACCCCGGAACGGGCTCAAAAGTCTCAACAACACTGCGCACTTGAGCAGCTTCTTCTCGGAAGACAGACCTCGTCGATCGTGGTGGCTCGGCGTGCCTGTCGATCATGCGACTCTTCCATAGCGCATAAAGTCCTAATAACGTAAATAAATCCTACGGTGTATTATTGGCGGGGCTCTTTTTGAGAGGGAGGAACCTAGTACCATGTGCTGTGATTGGAAGGTCTTTTCTGATAGTTCTCTTTAGAATGTCCCAGAAATAAAATTCGTCACGGCAGTGGATAAAACAATGCTCTATCGTCTCAGGTTGGTTACAGAGTCGACAATTTACAGTCCAGGGCACATATATTGCTTTTTCGTTGAGCCGTTTCTTCACTGGTAGAGTGGATGTGTGCAGTTTAAAGAAAAACGTTTTCGCTGCTGGCGATATGCACATTCTACGTACACGGAATAATACATCATGACCAGGCAAAAGCAAATATGGCAGTCGGTATACAGGTTCTGGGAAAAGGTTATTCACAAGTGCAGCGGTTAGCGTTGTTCTGTCTATATTATATAAATACTCTAATGTAAATCTGGTTTTCAAAAAGTTGACAAACTGCTTTGCAAAAAGGTCCTATACAGGCTTCATGTCGGGAAGGAACCAGATAAGCATATGCAATCTAGCGTGGTAGAAGAGTAAAATAAGCACCAAGCGTCGCACAACGCGAGTTCTGTAACCAGGCGTCACACAATGCGAATTGCGCAACGAGTAGGTTGTTGATTGCTTCCAACCCATTACAAAGGGCTCTGTCATATTTCTTCATCGTCATCACGCACAGCATCAACAAAGTGCGCATAATGCCTTACATGCGTTTAGCAGGTACCACGGTTCTCCGTAGAATGACGAAAAATGGCACAGTGCCTGCTGCCCTACTTCTCAAAAATTACAATGATTTATAGCGTAGTGGGTTCCTCGCAAGTGCACTTGTATTGGTTGCCAAGGAAGCCCATAAGCGCATGATCCACTTCCTCGGGGTGTCAGTAAAGTTCATCGCCCCCCCCCCCCCCCACACCCACGTCTCTCTCCCACGTCAACGTATGTTATACAGCATGACGGGAGAGGGAAATACCGACCGGGCGTCACACAATGCAAATTACATAACTGGTGGGCCGTTTAAAGATTCCAACCCATTACAAAGGGCTGAGCCATAATTCTTCATCGTCATCAGTCGTCGCGTCAACAAAGTGCATATAATGCCTTACAGACGTGTAGCTGGTGTCTCGCTTCTCCGCAGAATGACGAATAATGGCTTAGTAAGTGCTTCCCAACTTCACAAAAATTGTGATTTATGGCGTAGTGGGTACATTTCTAGTGTACTTGTACTGTAGCCCCAAGAGAACTTAACCGGCTCTAGAAACGCCGCTCTTCCAGCTTTCGCTGTGACTGTGCTGCGGTTTCAGCGCAGGCCTGGCATTTTTTTCTTTGGCTGGCCACACGTGTGCAGAATTACGATAGGCAGGCCTCTGCTCTAACAAACTATTCGTGCGTGATAAGTTTGTTTCGAATACGAGCACAGTGTTCTGTTTTTGACGCGCAGACAAAAGCAAGTCTGAACAATTGAACATTTTTCCTGAAAACCTTTAGTAATAGCGGCGTATTTAGGCAGCTGTAGACCCCGCAACTCCCCTCCATTTTACTACTTGCGCATTCGTAGGAGAGCCGCAATGACACGATGCCGAGCGCCCGACTGTTTGCCCCTAAATCTTCTAAAGGTTGGCTTTTCAGTCTAACTGTACTGCCTCGCGGCTGAGACAACCTACTTCTGTAGTCGAAGAACCGGTTTGGCGTTTTATTCAGTGCTTGTTGAGATCGTTGTTGGAATGTTTTATAAATTAAATATATATACGCGTACCCCCCTCCCGCCGCGCCCCCCAAAACAAACAAAGAAAGAAAGAAACAAACACTAGACAGACGCCTGCAGAAAATCACCTATGGAAGTATTCTTTTAAAGACGATAGTCTTTCTTAGGGAACTTAAACGCAGAAATTTTGCTCTGTCTGTCTGTCTGTCTGTCTGTCTGTCTGTCTGTCTGTCTGTCTGTCTGTCTGTCTGTCTGTCTGTCTGTCTGTCTGTCTGTCTGTCTGTCTGTCTGTCTGTCTGTCTGTCTGTCTGTCTGTCTGTCTGTCTGTCTGTCTGTCTGTCTGTCTGTCTGTCTGTCTGTCTGTCTGTCTGTCACCCGATTCAGCCACCCGGCCAAAGTTGAATCACTTGCTTACCGCCCACCCATCTTGAACTGGTACGGCTGTTCATACTTGTGAACGTTGTCGATCAAAAAGTAAATAATACGCATATCTGAGGCGCAGCATCACTAGGTAAGTACTAGGTGGTGTGTCCCTTTAATAGAAAATACATAGATACGTAATTCTAAAGACCCTAGTTTCTTAAGCTGCGCTGAAAATGCGACGCGCCGACGAAAACCCTCTGCCACGGAGGAAGGAAACCCTCTGCACAAGCTCATGTTTCCCGGCGTATTGCCAGATGGCGTCCATATCTCACGCAGCGCCTTCTCTATCGTCTTTATACGGTATTTGCAGCGGAGCACGCAGATACGCGGCCATTTTTTTACGGGGTGTTGTCATTCTTTTTTAATTTGCCTTACGTGAAAACCATGAAAAATCCTTGAACTGGGTTATCGCTGGAGCCAATGTTTCAATAGGTGGCCTCGTCTTCTTCAACGCAGCAGCAGTTGCTACCTTCAAGAAGATTATATGCGTTGGATATACCTATCAATATCTTATTTGGTAAATACCAAGTATAATATTGTATTTGGACTTACGGTAATGTAGCTGCCGTTACTGTAACCTGTAATTACCGGGCATTTTCGCTTATGAATACTTTTGTCACTCGCTTTCTGTAAATGAATGAAGGAAGGGAATATTGAGGGCTCGTCTTATTTCTTCGACAGAAGCTTAATGCAAACCAGCAGATGTAAGTGTGCTCCAGTGTACTTTGCATGGATCGTTCCGCTTTTCGAATCGTACAGCCTCGCCAACGTATGGCGATAATGTTAGTAAAAAAGAAGACGTCACAGAACCAAGCCAGCAGCGCAAGTATAAAGCAGGTGGCCTTGTTCACAAAGAAATGTTCGTAAGAGAATATGAGAGCCAGTCCTGATGCTGGTAGTGCAATTACATAAGCCGCCCGGCAATGGCAAAATGCTATTACCTAAGAGAAGTTCTGCGATTTCAGTGCCATCTATCGTTGTGAGGAAACACCGCATAAACCTTGGGTATATCTCTGCAAAGGCCTAACATTCTTTGCAAAGGATTAACAACTTTGCAAAGGGTTTGCAAAGTTCTCTGCAAAGGGTTAACATTCTTTGCACTGTTAATATACTGGAGCATGCAACAAAAGCGTGAAAACTGTGGCTCAGCCTACCGAGGAACTATACATCTACCTACACGAACACGTACACACCTCTACAAACTCCTTCATGGATGGTCTCAGGGGAACGGAAAGCGCTGTTGACGTTCTTGCGGACCACGAGCCTCAACAAAATTTTGGAAACAGTGTAATTACTCTCTCTCGGTGTTCATGTGTGTATGCTCACGTATGCTTATGTGTATGCTCATGTGCGTATGTTCATGTGTGTATGCGCCGTTATGTGTTTATCTGTATAAATATCATAATCATCACTCAGCACGTGGCGTAGCACGTGAGGCGAACAACCAGGCTAACATCTCCAGCATTTCGTTAAAGCATTTATCTTTCTCACGCTATCTCTCACTCTTTCAGGGGAAAATAAATTTGTGTAACAAGCAGTGAACGCTGAAAATTGCACTAAGCGATCCCCCTTAAGACCAGGTTATGCGGTGAGCAATATCAATTTCAATATATCTCGACAAAAACCATTCAACTTAGCCTGAACAGAATTTGTGGAACCGTTAATGGGGAACCTGTCAACAGTGGCACCAGCTGCTAAATGAGAGAGAGAGAGAAGGAAAAAAAAACAATTGCAGCGTTCAGCGTACGGCAGTGGAACGCTGGTTCACAAACAGCTGTTTCTGTGAGCGAAGGGCAGTTGTCAAGGGGCACGCAGCGTTTTGTATGTAGCTTTTTACCCAAAGAACAGTTGCCGGTAGCGCTCATATTGGTGCATATAATTTCGAGCTGTGCAGCGAAAAAGACAAACAAAACAAAAGTCGCATTTGTACATTTTCTTAATACCTACGTTTGACGTAAAGTTTGCTGTACAACTGCCGCTGACGTAAATTTAAAAAAATCTCCAATGAAGGACGTTTGTTCACTTACGCAAGTGTGGCTGAAGTTAACAAGAAGTCAGGGTCTGTATTCACGAAAACGACTTACGCTGGAATTGTTCAGAGTGTCCCATAGGGCTCGTTGGTTTTAAATTGTGAGGGCAAAAGCGCAGATACCGAGGGAAACGAAAAAAGGCACACACAGCACATATCGCTGCGTTTGTCTACTGTGTGCTTGTCTACTGTGTTTGTCTACTGTGTTTGCTGCGTTTGTCTACTGTGTTTGTCTACTGTGTTTGCTGCGTTTGTCTACTGTGTCTCTTCGACCCCGCCGGTGTTAACGCGGAGCATCTAAGGAGCATTGTCCATGAAAAAAAATTTTTAGGCCTATCGTGCTGCTAGGCACATCGCGCGCGCGCGCGCACTCGCTCACACACACACACACACACACACACACACACACACACACACACACACACACACACACACACACACACACACACACACACACACACACACACACACACACACACACACACACACACACGCACGCACGCACGCACGCACGCACGCACATGCACCAAAAAGCGAGACAATTTTCTTATCCTAGAACTGTCCTATATACCACGTATACAAGCTAGTTTCGCTAATATGTCTAACATCAGGATTGGTTAATACTTTCTGTTAGAAAGCTACACTGAAAACTAATGCGCTTCGAAAGCAGGATGATACGCCAAGATAGTGATGCTAAGGTTTCAGTGTTACTCCGTAGTGCCCATTTACATGAACTTAGCCAACTTACCTCTCGATTTAATCTGAATTCAGAGTCGTAGATTCCGACCGCGACAAGGTGAACCTCCGTAGTTCAAGCCTCCTGGAGCAAGGGGCGTGGCAGACAAGCAGCAGCGATGACCACCGGCGACAGAAAGCCACGGCATTCAGTCCCACGCTCGGTCATCGTTAACTAAGAAGTCGAGTCTGCCGAGACGGCAAACAAAACTTTCGCCACTTCGTAGTGCCCACGAATAGCTGCCACGAGGTCATCGTTTGAATTGCGGTAATAATGAGGCGAAGGCAACGGACATGCGACGACAAAACGAGGCGTCTGACACAATTAGTCGGCCTTGGAGTTGTTCGCTTCCTCGCCCCTTTCAAGCGTCGCACTCATTTCTTGAGCGTCGCATTCACGACTGCCGATCTATCAACAACTGCGACGTCTCGAGAATTGACCAGAACAGTGAGGAACTCACGATGACGAAAAACTGCTTCTCTCCACGAGAAAGATTCAAATACTGACTCCGTCATAACGATGTCTCAGTGAAGTCGATGCATCCGTTTCAAGTCCATAGGAATTCAAGTCGATGCATCCGTTTCAAGCCCATAGGAATCGGGTAAAAAAGGGAATTTGTCGAGGTAAAGCTGTACTCCCGCACACTGCACTAGGCACGAAGATGTCGGTGGCACTTTCAACAAGCAAGTGATACGTCTGTGCGATCCGTGGCTTGCGTTATAGAAGAGACCCAGTGCAGGCGTGGGTTGGCACAATTTATGGCGCGGACTATACTGCGTCTATGAAAGCGTGGAAACAGTGGCGCACATGTGAAACCTCGCGACTCGCAGATCGCGTCATTTCTGCGGCGTGTCGCGATCCCCAGAACGCAAAGCAGCTGTCTGGTTGGGAAGGAAACATGTGTGCAATACTTGCCTAAGCGACGCAGCAGGAACCGTAACTTTCCTGACAAAGCCAGGATGATAAACATGCTGGTTTCGTAAAGGAATGATGAATATATGCGGAAACTTCAGCACTTATTCGCATCTTTCACACGCTCAGTCGGTATAGCATCGCACGCGTAATGCAAAGTAGTGGGTTCGGACCCCACCGGCGGCGAGGCTGTAACTGTACGTAAGACAAAAAAATCAGCCAGTGGTAATGATACACACCTCAATGAAGAAGGCGACTGGCTACTGAGAGAGAATGCTGGCTAAAAGAAAGGGGGGGGGTGAATTTGGCCTCCACAATATCAACTAGTTACCACTGTACTATATAGTACAGTGGTAACCAGTGGTAGGAAAGAGGCTGGCGTCCTTCCTGTCCAGTGATGTCTATCATGATACACAGTGCACTATGACGCAGTACCAGTTGAAGCACACTCAGAAACTTGGGCTACTGTGCCCAAGTTTCTGAACTTGTGCATCTTAACAAGAGCAACTCAACAATCACTAAATGAAGAGACACACGTGCGCAGGGCGGACACTAGTATACGTGTCTCTTCCTTCTGTGATTGTTGATTTGCGCTTGTTAAGATGCACTAGTACAAAGAAGGCATAAGTAAACATAGCGACCCAGCGCGGGCGTTGACTTCCAGATGGAAGCAAGTTCGAAGCAACTAGTGATCTGTATAGCTCTATAAGCAAGGCAGAAACCGGATACGTAAAGGAATTGATGTTTATGAGATGCACTGATCTTCAGGCAGACATGACCTTGTTAAAACAAGGAAATTTAGATAACGAATTTAGTGCAAAGCGAACGATGTCGTATAATGCACCGTTCAAGTTCTCTTTACGAGATTAATTAGTCACTCCTGTTTGTTGTAGAAGCAACGAATCTGCATGCTGTAGTGTCAGAATAGATGTTATCAGAAGATTCCGCAGGCAGCTAGCAATTAGGAAATGTTTGTGTTCTGTAAACATTTGTAATATGAGCCAGCCTGTTAGTGTAAGCCGAGTGATTGTGTATGACACAACGACAGAACGATGCCGACGTGGTGACAATATCTCCTTTTAATCGTTACTCGGGTAAATCTTCCTTTATATTCAAGACCAATCGCGAAGGCGGTACAATGTCTCGCAGCATCTTCACAGCGGTACATACGAAGAAGAAAGCCTCGAAAGTGTGGGAATATTCGTAGTATAGTTGGAGCTTAAGCCGCAGGGTTTCGAAGTTCTGGATGTCACAAGCGAATCATGAGAAGCATTGCAATTAGGCCATCCATAAGTCGGCTAGCTTGTCGCTGTGGTCGTGAGTCGACAAGCTCAGACTCTCTCAGACTCATACCGACCTATCGGTATGACTCTTAGAGAGTCAGGGGATTAGCCAGAAATTTTTCTCGGGGGGGGGGGGGGGGGAAGGTTACCACCCCTTATGGTATGTTCGCACGTGTGTTTGCACGTGTGCGTGTATATATACGCATGAAAATTTAAACATGTCGGGACTGCGGCGAAAATGACATTTTTAGAACTAGGCTAAGCTCATTTGAGTTGAAACCCTAGGTTTTCGATGAGAGTAGTGAGCAAATTGTTCGGGCTTCGCCGGGAAAGCAATATAGAGGCAAACAAAAACGAAGGCTCTAGGAAAAAACGGGTACACAGAACAACACGGTGCTGCATAGTCGGTATGTGAGGAGTGGCACGTGTGCAAAGCACGTTTTTCTAGTCGCAAAGCGTGTAGCAGCATAGCACAGCACAACACGTTCCGCATTGTAATATGCAGAGGCAATGTACCGTGTGGTTGGCCTTGCACACAGCGCTGCCACGGTTTCAAGGTCGTGGCATTATATAAACAGGCAGCTGCATGGCAACTGCTGCACTGAAAGTTGAAGCTGAAAGCCACACCGTGCGCTGAAAGTTAGGAGCGATCGAGTAGAACAAAAATGAATAATAATAACAGGCCCCTTCTTTTGAAATGATAGTTATTAGACCTATTCACAGAATACCTCCTGCTTTTTGCATTTCACACTGGAGAAGATGTGAGATGCGTCACATATCTTGTGCTGAAATTTTTTATGAACTCTTCGACCGTGATCGACCGTAATGAAAATTATGAGGAACAAAATCACATCGGAGCTGAGGTTCAGAGTTCACGAAGCTTTACGTGAAGGCGCCTCACTTCCTTATCCCGCATCATTACAGTAATTCAGAAATGAGTCAATAAGGAGATAGCTATAGATGAACACACGGTCATTAGGAAATGATGATATGTTGTTCCTGTTGTGTAGAATTTTCTGGCGCAAAAGCGATGTTGGGTTTTCATCAAATCTGGAGGTTATTAATAATGTTCACAGTATGAAGCTCTTCGAGTTTGCGCATTGTTTGTGCATCTTTTGAAAATTCTAGTGGCATCTTTTGCGCCTACTACAGGGCCTTCCCTGACCAAAAGTGAAGGATGAAATGGCGGGCTTTGCTGGTATAAGTGGCGAACAAACTTTCGCCACCTATACCAGCAAGAGAGCGTCGGTGCCACATTCTCCGAGCTTCACTGAAACGCTCGACAGAATTTTGCGCTCCGGCAAAGTGGAGGTCTCGCATGCCCTTGTATGGAAACTGGGAAGCAGCCCCACACGAATGTTAAAGGGGCCCCGAACCACTTTCTCAAGCAATCTTCGAATGACGACAGTTTCATCATAATCGGCATCATCATCATAAACCTGACTACGCCCACTGCAGGGCAAAGGTCTCTCCCGTGTTCCGCCAATCAACCCGGTCCTCTGCTTGCTGCTGCCACATTATACCCGCAAACTTCTTAATCTCATCTGCCCACGTAACTTTGTGTCCCCCTCCTCGTGCGTTTGTCTTCTCTTGGAATCCAGTCAGTTACTCTTAATGACCAGCGGTTATCTTGCCTACACGCTACATGCCCTGCCCATGTCAATTTCTTCTTCTTGATTTCAATTAAGATGTCCTTAACATCCGTCTGTTCCCTGGCCCACTCTGCTCTCTTCTTGTCCCTTAAAGGAGCACCGACATCAAATTTTAAAGTCGAGATGTGCCATTCATTCGATTGCTCGGTATGCATAGGTCTTCTTGGCCAAATTTGAATGGCGTCAGTCGCGTGGAAGTAATTTTATTTCGAGGGCAAACAGCGTACAAAAGCTCAACGGAAGATTGATCACGCTGCGACATCGACACTAGTGCTACGTGTAAGGTGTGATATATTCCGCAAATACCATCCTGAGTGACGATACGCTAGTAACAGTGACGTCACCAATCTGAGTGTATTTATTGTGGCGCCGACGCCAGGCGACGCTCTCACTCCCAGCCATGGATCTCCTTGTTGTCCAGTGTTGTACGGAACGACCTTCCAGGAACTAGTTCCTTTTAGGGGCGAAGCTCCTTATAGCGGCACCCGTTCGTCCCTCGTAGCGTAGTATGTAACTAGTCTTACGCTTTGACCTGCAAGGTGGTGCCGGTGGGAGATTTTTCCTGTGCGTTGTTGAACAATAAAAAATTCGCAGCGTTAGCTAAAAGCCGGTTTCTTCTGTCTCTCATTCCCATTAGCAGCCATTCTTTACCTCCAAGCTAGTGCCTGGTGAGATTTCTCCTGTGCGTGATTAAACAATAAAAATTTTGTTCAAAACGCCGTTGATTGATGAAATAAACCAACAAAAGACGCCAGATGTTTTGTAAAAGCAAAACGAAAGAACGCCAGATGTTTCTAAAGCAAAACGAAAAGACGCCAGCTGCTTAACGAAAGACGCCAGATGTTTCTAAGCAATGGTTTTCTAAACAATGAAATTCACAGCGTACATGTAAAATTAAAGTGCGCTGCAAGTCGTCATAACTCATCGAACCTTTAGTATAAACGCGCGCGATCTCACGTCGGTGATGATGTACTGGCAGAATTCACGGAAGATTCACGGTTTACCGATGAACCTCCGCAGCTTCGCCCACTCATCATCATTCACTCCGTGGATATGCTGTGATTTCTTTCTTTCTTTCTTTCTTTCTTCTTTCTTTCTTTCTTTCTTTCTTTCTTTCTTCTTTCTTTCTTTCTTTCTTTTCTTTCTTTCTTTCTTTCTTTCTTTCTTTCTTTCTTTCTTTCTTTCTTTCTTTCTTTCTTTCTTTCTTTCTTCTCTTTCGTTCTTCTTTCTTCTTTCTTTCTTTTTCTTTC
>NC_051186.1:82634800-82683599 GCF_013339695.2 Rhipicephalus sanguineus
CCTTGGACCCAAGGGCTGTTGACGAGACATTCGTGCTGACGCCATCTGTCCATAGTTTTAATATCATGACCACTTATCATTGAGCCTCAATGCACATATGTCACGTCACCCTCATAATTTTATTACTTGTATGTTTTACCCGCCTGTAGGGCGAGGAATTTTAGGCCCCTATACAGCCACCTAACATCACCATTGGTCACGTCCGGTATCAGGTCCTGGCGCTCTTTGGCCATCAGTGGCCCTTGCGCCATAAAACATCATATATCATCATCATCAACACATCGGAAGGCGGCAAGCATACGTATATGGTGCGGTCATATTCAGCTAATGCTTTTCGCATCGTTGCGCTACAATGCGATTCACTTCATGAATTACTGTGACAAAGAGGAAAGAATAACGGATTGAGGGAGCACTCATTGTCGACTAAACCGTATTCGTTAACTTTCATCGTGAATTTTCGAGCAACGAACAATACACACTGTCGGACGGAGCAATGCGGTGCCTGCGACTCGTATAAACAAAACCGAGCTGCGGGCGAATGCTGGGGGTTGGCACGTATATCAGCTGGCTTCGGCGGTGTTTTCCTGGAAGCGCGCCTTCGGAAACACGTGATGGTGTTGGCCGGAACATCTCCGTCAGCGCCTCGTACAACTGTGCGGTGGGTGCAAGCCATTGCGGGAGACTCGGGTAGCGACGGCAGCGAGCGTCTGCTCAACGAGCCCGGGGCTCCGATTTACGACTTGGAAGTGCTCGCCATGGACTAGGACTCTGCCGAGCTAAATGACCCGACGACTATGGTGTTTGCAGATCTCAATGGCTGGAGGCATCCGAGCGCCGTGCTCGAACCGCGGGGACGTGACCTCCGCTCAAGAGTGCCGTGCCTCAACTTGTGAAGACCCCGTGCAGCAGTGTTTTAAGAGACCTGAAGGGAGGGTCCGGGGAGAGACGAATTTCGTAACGCGCCGAGTGCGCATCGGAATAAACGAACTGCATTTTACCCCTTCTAACTCTCCTCTCATCAGCGACATTAGAGAGCCGGCTTTCTCGGTTCACGCCGGAGAAAGGGGCAACACGAACTTCACTCACACTGATGATGAAGCCGCAACTGGCCACCGGTATGCACTCTTCGGAGCCTCGTCCGTTCTCCGCTAGGCCTGTTCGACCTCGAGACTAATAGTGTGCTCCTTTCAAACCCGCCTGCCTGCGCACACACTGTGTGCCAGACTGCCGCGTCAGAGCGGCGGAGTGGCAGGCAGTGTGTGCGCGTGTGGTATGCGGCCAGCACGGCGAAAGTTCATGACAGGTGTGTTGGCCGTGGGCATTTTGTTTGCATTGTGAGCATAACTGTTGAACGTTTTAAATGCGAAGCATTTCTTAGCGAACCTCTGGCACTTTGGGCGTTTCTATCTACGTATCTATCTATCTATCTATCTAGCCGCCTACGTCTGGGTGCTCTCATCGCCTCCTTTAACTTGGTGTAGACCAAAATTTGCATGGAAGGGTAACAGGATTTGACGAATATGATTGCTGGGTCATGACATGAATACCGTCAAAATCCTGCCGCGTACGTCGTCAAACCCTTTCCACTAGACACGTGTGGCACATACCCGTTTACCACGGACCGCGGTGTACGGGTATGCGCCACAGGTGATTGACAGTTTATATCTACCCAGGAAGGGTGAGAACAGACATTGGTAACTTAAATGCTAGAGCGTTGAGGAAAACCAACATCGGCAGCGTTGACTCAACGAATGGAAAGAATGAAAATTAGGATCCCAGCAGGAATCGAACCCAAGCATTCAGCGTGGCAATCAGGTATTCTACCACTGAGCCACGCCAGGTGGTTTGGAAAAACAGCCTACGCAGGCGTAATAACGGTGCAACGTCAATTGTGGCTGTGGTGCTGGTTATCTAATTTTACAAGAAAGCAATAAACACTGCATGATACTCCTACGATGTGTACTCCTACGATACAGGCGTCATATCAGATTAATGTCTGTAGTTCGAGTGTTGGCTCCGCTTTTATAGCAGTCTAATAAACTATATGTTTGTATTTCTATTATTCAGCAAGCTATTTTGAAGCATTGCTCGACCGCGGAGGAATACATCGACGAAAGTTACGTATGATATTCACATCATCGCACCGTAAAGTGCACTTAGACTGCCAGAACGACGCAGCATTTCTTACAATCTTCATTTCTTACGAGGCTGTGCGATGACCTCATGCTGACCGAGGACGATACCAGATTGACTGACAGCCGCTTGGTAGACTAGGCTACGTAGGCCACTTACGCCCAGGTATAGTCTACGAATACGACAAATACCATCCACTGATGTTGGTCTACGTACCACTATCCAGGCCTACCAGCCTCGACGGCCTATACCTCACCAACGCGAAGGGTGGCTTCAGGTTCCGACACGTCGCCGGCTCTGTCGACAGACAATTTGTTGACACAATGACCGAGGCATCCACGATTTCCAACAGCTCTACTATACCACATACTTCGCTACACATGGACCCCTCGTCACCACGATCACGACCGGATCCTATAACAATTCATGACCAGCTGCTGGTGCTCACTGATCACGGTGATGATGCCCTAGTTCAAGAACTGTCAAGAACTTCTTGCACACATGCACACGGGTTCGTGAAACATGCGTGCGTTTTCGGGACACGTATAAGCACTACATATCAGCTTACCGCTTCTGGTGTTCGTAATACCCACGTTGCCATTGGCAGCGTTACCCAACCGTAAACAACTGGTTATATAACACATATGAGGCTCTTCAACATATATATGTGTGTGCGTATAAAATTTATACATATCTTTAGCGTCATTTTATAACGTGTCGCTATGTAAAAAACTTACACCACAGTCACCTACCCGCCGCATGCTTCGCATAACATCGACTCCCACGGTACGTGAGATCTGCCGATTTTTTCTCCTAATAATTGTTTGCTGAGTTTTCAACTAGAGCTGCATCCCATCTATTGGCCATAGGGTGAGAATCCTACAACCTACACATCTTATGCTACATTCTAAACAAAAGTAACTAGAAAAAAAGCGGCAGATCCTGCGCTTTGTTCGAATCGGTTTCATGCGAAGCAGTCAGCCAGTACTTCTATGCTGAATTTTATGGCTTTGAGCCAAACGTTACGAGGTGGATCGACGTCTTTTTGTAGTAGCTGTGTGCACATCGTGTGCACACCGTCCACGTGCCTGGTAAGCCCACGATGTGCACACAGCTACTACACCTAAAAAAGCACGTCGATCCATCTCGCAACGCTTCGCTCAGTCATAAAATACAGCACTGAAGTACTCACTGACTGCTTCGCATGAAACGGATTCCTGGGATCTTCCAATTTTTCATATGACCCGACAGTCATATTCGCCAAATCCTCTTACCCTCCCATGCCAATTTTGGTCTACGCCAAGTTAAGGAGGCTATCATGAGAGCACCCAGACGTAGGAGGCTAGATAGATAGATAGATAGATAGATAGATAGATAGATAGATAGATAGATAGATAGATAGATAGATAGATAGATAGATAGATAGATAGATAGATAGATAGATAGATGGATAGATGGATAGATGGATAGATGGATAGATGGATAGATGGATAGATGGATAGATGGATAGATGGATAGATGGATAGATAGATAGATAGATAGATAGATAGATAGAAACTCTTAAAGTGGCAAAAGGTTCGCTAAGAAATGCTTCGCCTTTAAAAGGAAGTAAACTGCTTGACCTTTAGCGCATTAGTTTTACGTGTTTTTTTTTACTACGTACAGTGGACGTAAGAATTTGCTTACGTGCTTACCAGACTTTTGAATGTAGGAATGGTAGTATTTTTTACCCCGTGTTAGGTTTTTTAGCCAGTATAATGAGAGCAATTTCTTGCTGCGTTTACAATGTTTTCTCGGTGATTCGTGAGTGTTATTTCTCCCTCGGGGTTTCCTTCTGGCTAACGTAGTTTTACACTTGTAACTCAATTATCGCGGCTACTTGTGATGGTTCAGGAAATTATAAGGGGGACTATATAATAAACTATATTACGAAAGGAATAAGGGAAACTATATAATAAACTATATTACGAAAGTCAATGAACCATTGACTTTCGTAATAAAGCAGCGTCCAAGGACGCACTATCGATGCCCCGCCATGGTGGTCTAGTGGTTATGGCGCTCGACTGCTGACCCAAAGGTCGCGGGATCGAATCCCAGCCGTGGCGGCTTCATTCTCGATGGAGGCGAAAATGTTTGGGGCCCGTGTACTTAGATTTAGGTGCACGTTAAAGAGCCCCAGGTGGTCGAAATTTCCGGAGCCCTCCATTAAGGCGTCTCTCATAATCATATGGTGGGTTTGGGACGTTAAACACCAAATATTATTACGCACTATTGATGACATATGCAGAGATAAGCATATATACCAACACACACATAACCATTTCAAGTTAAAACACCACATAAACAGACTGCTCGCGCTGCGTAACTGTTCACCGGCCACACGATATACCGGGTGTTCAAAGCTAAGTGTTATGGTTTTCTTAAACTTCAGCGCTGGGAAGAACGTCAAACCCCCGTTTGTTGATCAGTTATGTCTCCAGAGATACACGAGGAGAGACAATAATCATCGCTCTCAGCCACCCAAATAACTCAAATTAAATAATGAACTCTTTAGGAACTGCAGCAAGCGGACATGTTTGTATTGAAAAGTTGGAGGCAGTCGCGTTTCTGCAAAGTTCTACTTGGAAGAATTCTTCTAACATGTCTTGTGCTCCGAGATATCCACTGCAAAGTTTATTGTGGTTAAGATTATTACGCATGCAAGGCGGTGAGGATCGGCGCATAGTTCCTTCCCTGATGTGATGAGCGGTCATCAACAGGGCTTGTTGCTGAGCTAGTTGGTTCATAACTTGAGGTAAAACTGTAATGACGCAAAGAAGACGGGGACGAAGCGAAGACACGAACAGACAGTCACGGGCGCCCGTGACTGTCTGTTCGTGTCTTCGCTTCGTCCCCGTCTTCTTTGCGTCATTACAGTTTTACCTCAAGTTATGAACCAACTAGCTCAGCAACAAGCCCTGTTGACCTACATTTCTTCTACAGTGAGCCCTTTTTTGTGTTGTCAAACCGCGCAGCATCAGATTTACTCCTGCGTTAACCTCATCGCTATTTCATTATGCCGGTCAAGGCTACTCTCGTATTGCATCAAGCGGAGGGTGGTACCGTTGGAAGTGCAGCTCCTCTTTGGAATTTTAGAACCGTCATGGGGACACAACCGAAGAACTTGCAAAGTACTCAAGTCGGAACTGTGGCGTCAAGTTCGCTTATACCAGGACTGGCTGAAGATACTTGTTGAGCGCTACGGTAACGGAGGAAGCCTCAGGGATTTCCAAAAGTTGGCGGCGCAAAGCACAGAATTCCTTTGGCAGCGAACCCGACTCGGACTTCCACGGCGAGAGCGGGCAGTTGCAGGCACGTCTTCTGTAACCGTACTTGGAGGTGCTTCAGTTCCTCGCGGCGTTCAACATGTGTTGGAAAATGGACCGAAATACAGCTACCAGCCTTCCACGACGCGGTCGCAACTTGTGGCCATTGTACGGGATGTTGCGAGTCGCGCGTCCGAGCATGATCGGGAACGGGCCATTGCTGACGGAGTCGACTGCCTACTACGCACGGTGAGTGACAAGCCAGGGAAGAAACCCCCCGATTAAGAAAATTGTGAAGTGTGTAAAAGAGGAAGGACTTGCCGTTGTCGAAGCTGATAAGGAGGGTGGGTTTGTCCTGATGCCAAAGGGATTGTTCGATGCGAATGCACAAGAGGCGATTCAGAAGAATTTCAAACCGTCAAACGTCTTGCCTAAAAAGCAAAAATCTTTGGCTTTACGCTTGCTAAAGGAAAGAAATTTGAAGACGCTTCAAAAAGAAGTAAGCAAGTCTGTAAAAGATAGCCTTGATGTTTTTTTCACCGGCAAGACTCACAAGACAGAGTGTCCGCTCAGAGTGATCGTCTCCGAGAAGGGCACGTGGCAAGACGAGGTCAGCAGCTATCTGCAACGATGCCTCGGCAAGCTGGACGTACAGGACCCGTTCTTGGTGCGCAGTTCGACAGACCTAGTACAAGATCTAGCGCAAGGCAAGTTGGCAACCGCCAGGACTGCTTTTTCTTTTGATGTGCAGGACCTATTTTATTCCGTACCGCAGAGTGGTCTGTTTGATGCAGTTCGCGAGTCCATCGAGGCGTCGGGTGAAGTATACTTCCAGAACTATGCTGGGATGAGTACGGATCAATTTTTAGAGCGGTCATCGCTTGCTACCGCCAGCAGATACGAATAGGGCAAACGTTATCTTTTTTCCTGTGTCTTCGACCTCAGATTAAACGCCACACGGAACTGCCGCGGCACACTGGCGAGGAGCTGAGAGACGCCTGAGGGTCAATAATGAGGCGCGGTGATGTCATACTTACATTTTAACACGAAAGTGCTTTACGCCGGGGTCCACCAAGTACTTCCGTTACCGGATATGACGTTCATAAAATGGGCGCCAACGGGCGAGAAAGAAAAAAACCAAGTAAATGATCCGCCGCTGGGAATCGAACCCACGAAGCTGCGGCCGCGACGGTAAGCGCCCGACGCTAAACACACTAAGCTAGCTTGGCAGATACTGGACACCTCACGAACGCGCCTTATATCTTTCACACATTCTCTCTCGCACGGAGCTGAAGCAAGGTGGGTGACCGGGCTAGTTGGTATTCCATAGTGACGTGAACAGCGCGTGTAACACACAAGGATGAAGAACCGACGAGGATTAGCGCTGACTTTCAGCTGAAATTTATTAACACAAACATGGAAAAAAATTCGGCAGATCCCACGTACCGTGGGAGTCGATGTCATGCGAAGGATGTGGCGGGTAGGTGACTGTGGCGTAACTTTTTTTGCTGAGCGACACCTTACAAAATGACGCTAATGATTTGTATATATTTTACACGCACACATATGTATGTTGAAGAGCCGCATATGTCTTATATAACCAGTTGTTTACGGTTGGGTAACGCAGCCAATGGCAACGTCGGTATTACCAAAACCAGAAGCGGTAAGCTGATAAGTAGTGCTTATACGTGTCCCGAAAACGCACGCACGCTTCACGAACCCGTATGCATGTGTGCAAGAAGTTCTTGACAGTTCTTGAGCAAGGGCATCATCACCATGATCAGCGAGTACCAACAGCTGGTCATGACTTGTTATAGGATCCGGTCGTGATCGTGGTGACGAGGGGTCCATGTGTAGTGAAGTATGTGGTATAGTAGAGCTGTTGGAATTCGTGGATGCCTCGATCATTTCGTCGACAAATTATCTGTCGACAGAGCCAGCGACATGTCCGAACCTGAAGCCACCCTTCGTGTTGGTGAGGTAGAGGCCGTCGAGGCTGGTAGGCCTGGATAGTGCTACGCAGACCAACTTCAGTGGGCGTATGTGGCCTACGTAGCCTAGTCTACAAAGCGGCTGTCAATTAATCTGGCATCATCCTCGGTCAGCATGAGGCCATCGCCCAGCCTCGTAAGAAATAAAGAGGACACTGCGTCGTTCTGGTGGACGAAGTGCACTTTACGGTGCTGTGATGTGGATATCATATGTAACATTCGTTAATGTATTCCTCCGCGGTCGAGCAATGCTCCAATATAGCTTCCTGAATCATAGGAATACAAATGTAATGTTTATTAGACTGCTATAAAAGAGGAGCCAACACTGGAACTACACACGTTCACCTGATATGACGCCTGTATCGTAGGAGTATCATGTAGTGTTTATTGCTGTCTTGTAAAATTAGATAGCCAGCACCACAACCACAATTGACGTTGCACCGATAGTACGCCTGCGTAGGCTGCTTTTCCAAGCCAGTTTATAGACCTGGCGTGGCTCAGTGGTAGAATACCTGATTGCCACGCAGAATGCTTGGGTTCGATTCCTGCTGGGGTCCTAATTTTTATTATTTCCATTCGCTGAGTCAACGCTGCCGATGTTGGTTTTCGTTAACGCTCTAGCATTTAAGTTACCAACGTCTGTTCTCGCCGTTCCTGGGCAGATATAAACTGTCAATCACCTGGGCGCATACCCGTACAGCGCGGCCCGTGGTAAACGGGTATGTGCCACACGTGTCTAGTGGAATGGGTTTGACGACGTACGCGACAGGATTTTAACGTTATTCATGTCACAGCCCGGCAGTCATATTCGTCAAATCCTCTTACCCTCTCATGCAAATTTTGGTCTACACCAACTTAAGGAGGCGATCATGAGAGCACCCAGACGTAGGCGGCTAGATAGATAGATAGATAGATAGATAGATAGATAGATAGATAGATAGATAGATAGATAGATATATAGATAGACAGATAGATAGAAACGCTCAAAGTGCCAGAGGTTCGCTAAGAAATGCTTCGCATTTAAAACGAGGACAAGTAGGCACACGTGTTCACCACTCGTTTTAACTGCGCATGATGGCAGACATGGAGAGGGAACCAAGACACACAAAGAATTAATAAGCAAACACCACAAAACCGCGAAAAGACATCAGGAAAACCAACCGGAGTATGTCTGGGATATCTGACCAGATGAACTTAGGTAATCTATTTCTTTCTCAGTGAAGGCGATTGAAGGTTTGCTGATGCAATTGCCTTTAGCGATAGCTGCAGCTTCAATGATTATGCGCGTGCTATCCTAACGATTCCGTGCTATCCTGATGATGCAAAAAGGTACGCAGAGGGACAGAAGGTTTTCTTGCAATGCACTGTTCACAATGCGGGTGCGCTCCAGCATTTGATAACACACAGATTTTAGCTAGGCATCGTCAGGATAGCACGCGCATAATCATTGAAACTAGTTCAATTGCGAGAGCACCGACTAACAAAACTGCTGCAAAATGTGTTGCAGAAAGGACACGATTTCGACGGGCGAATGTCGTGCCTTGGTGGAGCGAGACAGGGGCCAGCGGGACGCACGCGTTTGCGGCTTAAGCTAAGAATCTCTACGAACTAGGTGTCAACATGGGTGTATTCACGCCAATCGGTGCTATAGCTGCCAAGCACGAATAGACATTGTACAAGCTCTCATATATCACTACAGAATAAGCCCTACGTCTGTGTAGACACCTTTCAGTTTTGTGTTTCACCGATGCCTATGACGGAGGAATCAGCCATGTTTTTTAAGAAATGTTTGTGGTCGTGTACCTTCACTAGAATTTAGCGGCACTGGGGCATTGGCGGACAAAAGCAGCCGAAGCTGGGAGCTTGGAGTCATGGGGTAATAAACTCTCAAACGGTGGTTAAAAATCACGTGACACAAAACTCCCTCCGCAGTAAAATTGGGCTGTGACGTCCTTTTACTACTAAGAGGTAGTGGTTAAACTATGTGATGTACCAGTTTTTACTGAAACATGGCGTAGTCATTATATAAGCGAGGGAGTGTTCAGTGGTCATGAGCCGCAAAATAACTTAATATCGGCTAACTTTTGCTTACATTGCTGCAGAACAGCCGGCAGAACTTACCGTTAGGCTTTAACGTCTTCACGAGCTCCTCCCGCAGGCCTCGTTCTTCAGGGCCACTGGGATCCTCCATCTGTGGCCACCCTAGTTGATGAAAACCATGAAAACAACATTAAAACAAAGAAAGCAAGCATACTGCACGTGAAGACACTTCCGCCCAGGCGCTGCTTTTGACGACCCGAAAGCGCACTCTTCTGTCAGCCAGTGACGGCAAAATCGAGGCAACGGCACAATTGTAGCCGCCATGAATAAGTAGAACGGAATGTAAGTCGCGAAAAGCTTTCACTTGCTCTCATATTTAACGACACGGTTTTTCCAGCAGACTAAAGAACTACGAGAACGAGACGTATCTCTTTGCGACATGGCGTCCTCGTTTGGGGACGCGAATATCGGAGGCGTGTCCGACGCCGCGTGTTTTTTGAAATGCCCTGAAACTCTGTGTGCACATTCGTTCACGCTTCTTGATTGGACAACTACCGGTCATTTTACTTCATCGTTCGACGTGCCGCGTTTTAGGACCAACTTCAAGAGTATTTTTTTTTCTCCGCCTGAAAGGAATACAACCAAAAAAGCAAGTGTGCATGCTTTTCGGACGTAATCGTTTATTCTTTTTATGCAAGTATTGAAGCTGACTGATGGCAGAATAATTAGATTATTAGTTACACGCTAAATAACATTAATTACTGAAACTCACACAACACAACACATTCCTTCGTTTTCTTTCTTGGAATTCAATAGTGAGCATCTTGAAATCATGCCATGCAAATTTGACGCAATTGCAGACAGTGCATCATAATTCGTGTCTGAGGGGGGTATAAGAAACCATTCTGCCCTACAACGCCGGAAGGGCTTCGTACTATTGATGGTTTCGGCTATGGTTGCATTGAAGTAGCCTCCACCGACGGCCACACAGCTTGAGTTTTTTTTTTCTTTTAGTGCTGTACGACATGGTGACTTATCGAATAGAGGAAAAACACAAGGACAGAAGACGGAAGTAACACGTTACATGAGCTGTCTTCGAGGGAACATTTATTCAGTGGTACACGTCATATGTCCTGTTCGAATGCCGGTTATGTCAGACATTAGTTATTTATTCAATGTCATTATCATCTTCGGTGAACAATGAAAATCGCAGGCGCACAAGTAGGCGGTCAACAGACAGTAAAAAGTTAAGACAGCATCGCCCTCATGGTGCCAAGCCTGAAGGAAGTGCGCAGCTGGGTGGCATTTTGCTTCTCTTTATTTTAACACGAACGTGTTTTATGCCGGGGTCCCCCAAGACTTCAATGACGCATTTCCGTCACGGATATGACGCTGCTAAAATGCACACTAGCGGAGGAGAACGAAAAAAAAATCCAGAAGTTTCGCCGCTGGGAATCAAACCCACGCCCTCTCGGTCCTAGAAGATAGGCGCCCGGCGCACTTCCGACTACGCCATCGGCGTACATTCACGAGGCTCCACAGACGCGCCTTATATCTTTCGCACATTCTTTTTCTCACAGTGCTCTCTGTCGCGGGGCGAGGCGGTCTATGACCGATAGAGCAAAGTACTGCTTCACGACACTAACAAGCGCCTATAGAGAGCGGTATTGCGACGGCGCAATTACAGCATGACCTCCGAGATTGCGCGCACATTCTCGGAGGCCATGGTTATAGCGTCTGGATGTCAGCGAGGAGCGCTGGCTGCGCTAGCATCGAGGCAGCGCCTCCTCTGTTGATCGAGGAGACGCCTTAGGCGCTGTTTGGCTTTCGCTTCTATTCGCTTCGTGTTTGCAGCGTTCTCTGGTGTTAGCGTGTGATGGTTCGCTGCCAGAGTCATGCAGCATCCACGTGCACCAACTCCGTTTCTCCGCCGCCTACTGTTTCGAATGTGACAGCATCGATTAATAAAACTGCTGCAATAAGCGCCGCAGAAAGGCAGTGATGTCGATGAGCGAATGTCATGCCTTCGTGAAGTGAGACAGAGGCCTGCGGGACGTGGAAAGGCGCGCGTTCACAGCTCAAGCTACGAATCTCTGCCTCCCGTGTTGCTTCAGCGCAATGTGGTAGTGAATGCATGAGCACAGCCGTAAGTTACCCTATTGCTCGGGTGTACACATCGTGCCATGTCTCTCCTCAATTAACGGTGATTTGAAGAAGTGCATATAGAGTATCACTGTTTATTATGTGCTTGTTGATGCCATCTTTTCACGGCATTACCGATGTGCTGTGTCCAGGTATATGTTAACAACTTCAGCTGCCACTACGCTTGAATCATGATCATGGCCATTAGTCGTCGCGATTGAGATGTGCCACCAGGCGTCAACGTGGTTGCATCCACGTCAAATGGTGCCATAGCTGCCAAACACCAATTGATATTGTACAAGCTCTCGTAGATCAATACACAATACACAATCGACCACTCCTGTGAAGACACGTTTCACTTTCGTGTTATACCGATTCCTATGATGGAGGGATCAGCCATGTTTTTAACACGAAAGTCTTTTGTGCCGGGGTCCACCACGGCTCGACTGACGCATTTACGTCACGGATATGACGTTGTAAAATATAAAGACTAACATATGGCAAAGAAAAACTAGAAGAAAAAGTTCCGTCACCGGGAGTCGAACTTACGAAACCTCGATCCCCAGCGCGCAGCGCGAAACGACTCCGCCACAGACGGCACGTTCTTTGTCGTACTAGCGGCTTGCTATTTATATACACCATTTGCCGGCGGCGGTACTCAGAGATCGGGGTACATCAGGGTGTTTTCGTTATCACTAACGAGACGGCGCGAAGGGCTCGAAGAGCGCGCTTTAAAGGTCGTCGCCCCACGCATTGAGATGAGCGTGTGCCTCTACAGGGCGTCGTCGCTCCTGCACGCGCGCTTATCTTGTAAGGTTTGCCCTCTCACCCCAAGTTTGCGTTGAAGCTACAGAGAGCACGAAGTTCACTTCGCTCACTGCAGCGGCCGCTTTTGCGAAAGGAGCGCGCTGCTCACAAACAAATAAGTTACAACTGTGACGGTTCGCGCTCATCCTGTGTATAGTTGAGCGTTCGTTTCGTGCGTCCTCCTTTGTATTTGACCAGCGCGCTTTAACTGTCGAGCTGTGACAGTTGTTAGTTCGCGCTCATCCTGTGCATGTTCGTTCCGTGCGTCCTTTCTGCTTGAGCAGCAGGTTGCAAGTTTCGAGCTGCTTGCCGTTCTTCGCGTGACATTACAACTTGGTTTTATAGCATTCATTCCTTCGCCCTCGGGGCGAAACAATGAGCAACAAACGCTCAACTACGTCTGTGAAGACACGTTTTACTTTCGTGTTATACCGATTCCTATGACAGAGGGATCAGCCATGTTTTTATTGCGATAGCAATTATATGGACAGTCTCGGCTGGAAAATGTCCGTCCCCGTCGCCGTCATGCACCGTATTTGCGCTTATAAGCGTTTCTTCATTACCAGCGAGATGGCGTTATTTTTCTCCTTCTTTCTTCATCTCTTTCTTTCCTTTTCTCCCTTCTCTAGCCTTTTTCTGTCTTTTTTGTTTCTGCTTATTTCTATTTGTTATCTCTCTCTCTCTGTATTTATTTCTTGTTCTCGTTCCTTCTAGTTTAATTTTTCTCTTTTGTACCTTTCTTTCTCTTTCTCTCTATTTCTCGCTTCCTCTTTCTATCTATCTACTTCTCTTTCCGTCTATATATTTCTCTTTATTTCTTTGATCCTTTCTCTTTCTGTCTTTCTTTCTCTTGTTCTTCTCTTTCTCTCGCTGTTTCTCTTTCTATGCTATGTTTTACTCTCTCCCCTCCTTCTTTCTCTCCTCTTCACCCTCACATCTCTCATCCTCAAGCTCACTTCTCTTTCCCACCCACTCGGTATACTATGCTGTAATATACAAAGCTATGTGAATCTCTGCTAGCGCAACTGGATAGCCGAGCGGTTACGATGCTCGCCTTGGGAACGTGAGTACACGGGTTCGAATCCCGCCTCGTCAAGAAATTCTGTTCTCCAGGAAATTCTCTGCTTTTCTTTCTTTCCCTCTCTCTTTCTTGCTCTCTTTCTTTCTCCCGGTCTGCACTCGTTCTCTCACCAATCATGGCTACTGATGGCCACGCCGGAAAAATCGGCGCAAGTGTATTTCGAGCGAAGCAGAAAATGACGAACAGGACGAAGAGGAAGATGAAGATAGCACATGCTGGTTCAGTGATGATCACTTTTGTTCCCGCGTCATGGTTGAATGCTCGGCTTGAACAGCTGAGCTGTTAAAAGCAGTAAAAAAAAACAGTTCACAGCCAGTAATTTAACAGTAGCATGACATTGTGACGAGGTGTTAAGTTTTTTTCTGCCTGTTTCTTCGATGCTTTCTGCTATATTTTTTTCTCACAGTGCTCTCGGATAGCCTTGTCGTAAGCTTGAAGGTTTTCATTATCCTTGCATAATTTCTTCGTCACCTGTATAAGCCTCTAATCTGCAATTGCGTTGTTGTCACCCAGAGCAACGTTTTCCTTCCATAAAAGCCGTTCCTGATATCTTCCTTTCTTGAACTCCATTGTTTCTGCGACGTACTGTAGCACAAGCTTACGTCGTGGCTTTGTAACTTGTTTCTCCGTTTTTCTAGTGCTTTTTTAATCCCAGAACTTCTGCAATTCATATAACATCGTGTGATAATTCGCGGTGACTTTAAAGACGATAACCGTCGCTGATATCAGTGGCATAGAACGAAGATCTACAGGACCTTGAACCGCCCATACAAACAACGTTTCTGTTGTCATTCTTTTCGGTTGAATCTCCCGAATACGACCCGTGCCTACTGCCCAGTAATAATCGGCTCCAATTAATATTGACGTTTCAAGAGAGAGAGAAACAACTTTTATTGAAACGGCAAATGTCAGAGGGGTCTACCTACCCTCCCTTAGATGGCAGCTATGAGTCCTTGGACCCTAGTGGCATCTTCGGCTTGCCTGATGAACTGTAGTTGGTCCTCGATGCTTGAGCTTAGCAGCGCGGTCTCCCACTGCTCCGTATTCATATATGTGTGGTTTGGCCCCTTCAGAATGTTGTGGCAAGCCCAGATAATGTGCTTGAGGTCCGCCCGCTGATTGCAGTGTTTACATCTGCCTGAGTAGAGGTCCGGGTAACAATGAGTATGAGCGATTGGGATTGGGAGCTCGTTTTTTATTGTAATAGGCGCCACGCTGTCGCCTGCTGCTTATTTAATGAGGAGTTTGGTGGCGGGTACTGCTGCCTCCCAAATCTGTAGTGCTTGGTAATTGCCTTATATTTGAACACGCGGTCTCTTCCCGCACGAGGGCTTCGCGTCATTCCTGCCCCTGCTCGGCTCGCTAACTCTCGAGCTGGTGTGTGTGTGGTTTCATTGCCCGGGAAGGAGGAGTGGGTGGGCGTCCATATAACATAAACGTCGCGCTCTCCGCGTAAGTTATTCAAGATCCTTAACGCCTCTTTCGAGACCCTTTCATTAACGAAGCTATGAATCGCGGTTTTAGAGTCATTGTTTACGACGCTGGCCGTTGTGGACGCAAGCGTCAGCGCTATGGCCGTTTCCACAGCGATTTCCAAACTTCCTGTTTTAATGGTGCCGCTAGCAAGCAAGTGGGCCACTTGATTTGAGGCGACTATTGCCATGTGTCGACCGTCTGCCTATTCAGCCGCATCTACATAGACCACGTCCGCGTCGTGTTGAAACTTCTTGTGTAGTGCTCTCGCTCTTGCATTCCTCCACCCCCGGTGATCTCCGAGGTGCATGTTTCTAGGTAACGGAGGTATTATGATGCGCTCTCTGGTTTCTTTTGGGATATCGTATTTATTGCCGCTTTAGCCAGAGAACGTTATTGCAAGTTTGTGCAGTATGTGTATTCCCGTGTTGCTTTGCGCGAGTCGTTCATATTGCGCTATTATATGAGCCTCAATAAGTTCGTCTAGCGTGTTATGCATTCCTAACACTTCGAACTTTTCGTTAGACGGTGTGATCGGTAATCTGAGAGCCTGCTTATATGCCTTTTTGAAATTCATTCTATTATTTGTTTTTTCGCCACCTGCAACTTGGGGTATGGGGTCACATACACTATGCGGCTGACGACGAAGGCTTGGATGATCTGCACTCAGTAGTGATCCTTCATGCCATAGTTCTTGTTGGCGATTCTTCGAATCAGTCTAGTGGTTGGATGGGTGTTGTTATCCAGTAACTTTGTTGCTTCCCCATTATGTCCGTTCTCGGATATGCGGAGTCCTAGAACTCTTCTGTGTTGTACCTGAGGTTTTGGGTAAACCCCTGCTAAGATTGTGATGTTGAATGCGCTTGCGTCCTCTGCTTGTAGGTCTGTAGAGTAAGAACTCCGATTTTTGAGGAGAGTATATGAGGCAATTGTTCTCCACGTATCGCTCTACCGCATTTACGGCTTGTTACAGCGGACGTTTCGAGATATCCCTGTTTGCGCCCGCCTTCTTGCGGTCGTCAGCCAGAGAAATTCCGAGAGCTTACTATTTCTTGTATTCCAAACGGTGGCGGTCGTAGGACGTCGCAGGATATCACTTCTATCTTGAATGTCTCAATAGTGATGTGTTCCCATGTAGAGTCCTTCACGTTGACTTCGACGACCTTCATGTCGAGTTCCACCTCTCCTCCTCCAAACGATCCAACGGTGATTCTTTCGAATGTTCCTACTTTGCGCCTTAGTTTTCTTGACCATCTTTTGAGGATGAAGGTCTTGTGGCTAGCATAGTGCAGCATAACAGGTGCATAGCACCCGCTTTCTTCTCCCTTCATCTATGAAAAGGCTGTGTTCAGTAGTATGCACTTGTGTTTACCAGACCCCTGTTCATGCATGTTGCAGGACTTATTGACGTGTAAGAGATCAACAGCTTAACTGTTGAGCTGGCGTCCATGTTTACGGAATCGACACATTGATGTTGCGTGCCTTCCCTTGCATGTTTTCGGCGTACGTTGGCACGGCATATCTTTGCCGTGTGGTAAGATCGCATCTGAAATCGCATCTGAAACATCCTCGTTCCCGTTGCAAGGCTGTTTTCTTCTGGCCCACCGTTATGCTTCTTCTGCACTCTTGCACTCTTCCATGTAATGTGCAGTCATTTCACAGAAAGTACACTTTCTCAACGAGGTGCTTTGAAGTGTGGACGTACTTGTTCCTCTCGTACTACGTGGTGACTGCTTAGCGTCGTATTTGTCTTCGCGTGTTTCATCTCTGCTGTGTATATCGATGTTTAGAAATTCCATAATTATTTTCAAACCACGCGTGCTCTCTTCATATTGAGTCTGATTTTGTCGCTGCTGATCGGTGGTTGTTTGTGCTTTTCTTTATTTCTTTAATCTTCATCTCAATCCTAATCTCCACCGGCAGTGCAGATTTCACGACAGGCGTTATCACTGTGGTGTGACTGTCCATTTCAACTCCTAACGACTGCAACGCCCGTGTGCTTACTTGAAACTTTTGGAACAGTTTCTTCAATCCAACTACTACATCTCTGGAGCTCTTCACTGCTTCTACGTTTGCTAGATCTTTCAGGTATGTCTCCATTAAGTTATCTTGTCACCCAAACGTACAACATGTAGAAAGCCGCTGTACATTCCTAGAGTGGCGGCGGCTTTCCGAGTCAACCAGGCTACTCATTTTCAGTGTGACTGCCGTGTAATATCTTAATAATAATATCTGGGGTTTAACGTCCCAAAACCAAGATATGATTATGAGAGACGCTGTAGTGGAGGGCTCCAGAAATTTCGACCACCTGGGGTTCTTTAACGTGCACCTAAATCTAAGTACACGGGCCTCCGACATTTTCGCCTCCATCGAAAATGCAGCCGCCGCGGCCGGGATTCGATCCCGCGACCTTCGGGTCAGCAGTCGAGCGCCATAACCACTAGACCACCGTGGCGGGGCTGCCGTGTAATATCTTAGCTTGATACAGAACACTTTAAATATTGTACCGTGAGTACCACACGCGTTTTATTCAGCTGGTGGCAGGAACAATTTCCGTGGCGAGTCAATGTAAACAGAATCTGCCTGTTTACACGATTCCTTTAAGCCAGCCTTGCCTGCAACATGCCGTGATCGCTTAGCATGCTGAGGTTTGGCGCTGCTAAGCTGGAGGTCATGGGCTTGATTTCCGCATACGGTAGGTGAATTTCGATGCGAGCGAAATGCAGTAATACGAGCTTACTTAAATTCAGGTGCCCGTTAAAGGACCATGGGTGTTCGAAATTAATGTGCAGTCTACCACTACCGAAACACCAGAGATTATTATGGTCTTGCACGCGCATGTGACGCGGGCGATATACAGCCGTCGCTTTAGAAGCGAGCTGGTAAAAAGAACGACTCAACAGAACAGAACAACTTCAAAACGCATATGTAAATTTGAGCTCTTCACATTGAGCTCATATAAATGTAAAGCCGGACGAAAAAACTCGGCATCGAAGCAATCAGATTTGGAATAATACAAACGCACGCGAATGCGTGGTTGTTGTTTACTGACAGCTCGGAGTGGATACCACTGCCTCAACGAAGGTGTGTTTTATCAGTCAAACAATTGCAGAACTCGCGCTGTAGTCCTTCTATTCAGTTCGTAAAATTCACATTCGCCACGCACGTAGCGCTCGCCGACGTCGTAACAAATCGTCCAGCTAAACCTCACAAGGATGGGCTGTATGTAATGCTTGTGAGAGCGTTGAGACACTAAAACGTGCACAGGTTAAAATCACAGCATAACACTCAAGAGGCTTACTCGAATATCTGCGTAAACGTCGCACTAGTGAACTCGTAGTTGTAAAACTCAAATCACACTAACTAAATCACAGGATGGTCATGTGATGACTTGTCACTGAAACTGTGCCCTCACGGTTTACACAAGTATTTTTAAAAACATACTCGTTGTTCCGTTATGTGCTCATTAATTGGGTGCATATTACTTAATAGAAGTTGCGTGAAACCTTTGATAGAAGTGACGGACATTGATAGAAGTGGCGTGAAAGCTTTTGTATTTTTCGATATGACACCCGTCTCAAATATTTTCTTTTGAGCAGTTTCTCGGTTTTTACACCGTTCCTCATCCAATATGCTTATTTCGGTATGTGTGACTATTAAAAAGTTGTTCCTAGGGCTAAATTAGATCGTTCAACGATTTCGCGCTTAGAGTAAACTCAAACTGTTCGCTGACTCAGGATCAGACTTGCACTCACGATGCGTAAGACTTACCGAGCGTACTTGCAACGAATGCGACCACCAGGAAAGCCATGATTAGTGAAGTGCGACACATTGTGCTTGCGCTGTTGTGTTCTCCACTGGAGCGATGTAAACTGCTTTGACAGCGTGAGGTTTATATACTACTCAGGTACGCTCTTAACGCTTCACATAACAAGGCGAGATAATTAGGAAGTAGGGTAAGAGCCACGTCGCACCACGGTGAATTTTACGCGGTGTTAGACGGGGTCACTCTTAGTAGCATTTTCATAAAATAATGATCGTGCTATCTATTCACATGCCAGTATACTTGTCGCATCATTCATACCTAAACAATGAACTTCTGGCGTGTTCTTCTAGAATACTCTATCAATCATTTTTTGCTGGGGTCACCTCATGTGCACGACACTCCTTCGTCCTTCGCCCACGCATTTCGTCTCGCCTAGCATACCTTCATCTCAAATGACCTTTGCAAACAAAACGTGCTATTTAAATTACTGAGATAAGTGGATGTGACACTTCAATTACATTAACGGGGATATCTTAGACTCATATTACCTTCCTTGATATTGTCACGGGGTCTTGACGTGGACGAAGGCAGTGCGCTTGTTCAAGACTAAACGTTTTATTTCGGTTGAACCTGTGCCCGGTAAACGAGAAGTAAAACTACATGCGATACACGCTTACACTGATAGCAGCGAAAAGAGTGTCGGCCGTCGATAATCTGATCTGCAATAAAGCGCGTCGGCATTTATACATGCGGCATCGAACATTCGAGCCTCATCACTGGTGTCCGCGTTAGTTCCAGAATAATCTCAACTGTTCGCGTTGGCGCGCTCAAGCCTATGAGAATATTCTTAAGTAATCTCGAAAGTTCCCAGACATTAGGGCGCGGCTTGCGCGAGGCAGCAGCTACGCGTGAAACATAAAAAAAAATAGCAAAACAAACGCGCATGGCAATATCCTAGATGCCTGGAGAATACGATGGTGTAGACACTGAAGAAGCAAATGATAATAATATCTCGGGTTTAACGTCCCTAAACCACGATATGATTATGAGAGACGCCGTAGTGCAGGGCTCCGGAAATTTCGACCACCTGGGGTTCTTTAACGTGCACCTAAATCGAAGAACACGGGCCTCACACATTTTCTCCTCCATCGAAAATGCAGCCGCTGCGGCAGGGATTCGATCCCGCGACCTTCGGGTCAGCAGTGGAGTGCCATAACCACTAGACCACCGTGGAGGGGCGAGAAGCAAATGAAAAAGAGAAAGAGAGAAACGAAAGAAAGGCCGGTGACACATTTAATTTAGCCAAGAATGTGTCGTTGGCTACCCCAGATCTGTGGAGTCAGAAAAGGACATAAATAGATGGAAAAGATCAATTTGATAAAGCGTCAGGACCACCCCAACTCTGTGGTTATATGGTAAAATAAGTAGAACATTGGGTAAATCAATAACAAGTGATTTTACGTTAGCTCTACCAAAATCGTAAATAAGTTCACGATTATTGTAAATTGTAGTGGCGGACAAACAGACTGAAAACATAAGGAAAGAAGTTGACAGGACAGACGCTCAACTTACAATTGAAGTTTATTGGAAATTTTTCTCACGAGAGCATGAAATCGCGCATGTGCAGCAACCTTATCGCAAGAGTAACATGGCCAGCAAGAAGGTTACTTCTCCGAAACTGATTACTTGCCACCGGTTTAAATGTTTGATATAAAGCCTATTTATTTATCTGTCAACGCTACCGAGGGAACACTGATGCACAATCTAGAGTGTACTATAATCTGTCCAGTTTCCGTGATCTTCGTGGTCAGTCTGTGTTTAGACTTGGCGAAATTATTAGTGCTCATAAACTGCGGATTGCACCCGCAATCTTTGCAGTGCATAGACAGGTGCATGCCACTTGCAACAGCCTTCAATGTCGATGCATGAGTCTATCATTTAGACATCGTCCCGTCTGGCCGATGTACGCTTTTACATAACTCGACGGAAATCTGTACACCACCTCATAGGTGCACAGAACAAAAACCATGGCATGTATTTTGTGCATGCTTTCTTGTTCGCCCTTCCTTCTCCGCGGTTATTAACCATGCAGCACAGCTTAGCCAATCTGCGGGTGGTTGTGAGCATGACGTCAACACCATGCTTGCGACCAATCTTCTTCGGACTTGCGAAACAGTGTGCACATACGGCATGACCACAATCTTTTCGGTTTGTCGTTTCTCCTTAGTGACGGCAGAAGGTAGAACGATTATACGAAAGAAAAGTAGAAATAATATGGTACCAAATTTTCTGAATGTGCTAGATCAATGCATCAGATGAGCAGGGTTCCTAACAGTGCCGAAAATGAGACTAACTTTCTCTAAGTTAGCTGGAAGCACGTGATTCAAAACTTTAAGCATAACGCGTGTAAGGCTTATTTGAGTTGACTATTAGAAATTGAATATGCGTGCCCTGTATTAGACCCCTTCCGCTAATTGCGTATGGCTGCTATCGAGCTATGAATCTGTCGTTTCAATAGCTTTCTAGCAAAGTATGGGCAATTCAAAAGCATAGCAGACATACGAGAGACATACCTGACACTTTTATAGGAACAAGCGCCTAATCTAAGGCGGAAACTATTTACCTGAATTGATAACAACGGGAATAACAATAATGAACTTGTCAAGATTATTTCGTCTGACCATGTGCTGACATTACCGGATTTTTCATTACCCTTCGAACTATGTACGGATGCTTCTCGCTACGGCACTGGAGCTGTACTCTGTCAACACGACGTTCACAAGCCCAATGGAAGGCAACAACAAGTAATTGGATATTACTCATACACATTTTCAAAGTCAGAAGTTAACTATGCAACTACTCAAAAGGAGCCACTTGCTGTTGTGATGGCCTTAAGATACTTAAAGAGGCACCCAGAAGGCCCGAATTTCAAGCTTTTCACTGATAATCAAGCTCTTACGCACCTCCTTAAGCTGGCGCAGCCTAAAGGAAGGCTGGCTAGGTGGATCAGTGAAATCCAGCAGTATAGTTTCGAAGTTTCGCATCGCCCAAGACTCAAACGTCGAGACGCTGATGCGCTTTCCAGACTGCACGTACCAAGGGAAGCCATCTGCGAGAGTGTAAACATGGTAATTCTTTGGGAAGACACACAGGATTTACAATTTAAGAATGGTCGCACACACGTACCTGAAACAAGTGTGCCGTTAATTCTTAGGCTGCACCATAATAGCCCGGAATCAGGTGGTCGTGATGGTTTTTGGAGGACATACCGGAATCTTACGCAAAAACATGAAAGCTTACGTGGAAAACGGTACCTTACGTGGAAAAACATGAAAGCGGATGTTGCACGCAACATGAAAACATGCCACGAATGTCAAGTGCACAAAGCCAAGTTCAAGCCAAAAGGTAATCAGATGGCCATGCCAACATACTCAGACGTTCCATTCGAAGTGTCGCACCTCCACTTTGCCGAGATAAAAACGAAGGGCGAAGGCGTCAGAAAAACGCAAGCTTTTCTTGTAGCAGTGGATGAATGTAGCGGTTCGTTGCTGCCAAGCCCGGAAAAGAGGACGCGAACTCTGTTATTCAGTTTCTTGAAAGAGGCATCTTCAAAAACGTGAAGGTTGTAATGGCTGACAACGGACCAGCTTTCCGAAGTGACAAGCTCCGAGTTTGGGCACAGCAAAGAGGTGTCGAGCTTCGTTTCCCTGCTCCTTATCACCCCGAAGCCAATTCTCTCGCTGAAAGGGTAATTCGGGACCTGAAGACATTCATCGCACTCTACCCACAATTTAAGGGAGGTTGGAAATGCTCACTCGAGGCAGCAGTCTCTCATCACAATCGCTTCTACGCAGCTGGAATAGGATGCAGTCCACATTTCGCGGCTTTTGGAACAAGCGCATGGCTTACGGCTGATAAAGAACTGGACATCGTTGGTGAAGTGTCACTCCGGGAAACACCATTGTCGGCACAACAGCGGAAGAAGTACCGGTGTAACGTGAAGAAAAACTTTGATAAACGACCCATGGCGAAGATGCCGGATATTATGCCTGGGCCCTGGAGACACAATTCTGGTGCGCAAAGGTCTCGATGCAAAATTTCCGTTAATCGGCCCTTTCAGTGTGCTTAAAACGGCAAACCAACAAGGAATATTTAAGACTGTGTACTACCAAGGCTTGAGAGGAAAGACAGAAGAGGTTTCGATAGGAAATGTTCTTCCGTACCATTCCAGGAGGGATGAAGACAGACGGTTGGGTGGATATAATATTCTACAAACTTAACATAACCGCAACAGCGGAGCGACAAAGACAAAGTGAAGAGACCGTGGATGCGGCCAGGAGAAGATGGCGATAATGTAGCATCAATAAACTACCGAAGGCGCACTGCTTTCGTGGAATTTTACATATTTCCTACTGTCAGACGACATTGAGATCACAACCAGTCGTGGCTGTATAGAGTTCCGGCCTTCATCAACCTAAGCTACGGCGACGCCCCTGGAAACGCCGAGAGTTGATCCGCCTAAGTTCTGTACTGGCTCGCCATAAAGCAGTGTTCGCCACCACTACAGCAAATCCCCCGGGTATTCAGATGCTGCTGCATCGAATACCTACGGGGAATCACTTTCCAATAGGCGTGCCGTTGAGAAAATATGCTGAGAGAGAGCCCGCCATTATTGTATGTAAGGTACAAGAAATGCTCGCTGCGGATATCATTAGGACTTCGTCAAGTCCGTGGGCGGCGCCCGTCGTACTCGTGTGGAAGAGTTCATGCGGTTCTACGTGGATTACAGGCAGCTCAACAAGTGTACGACGCTCTACTCGTACTCCTTACCCTACACTGACAACACCATTGATACACTGCAGAGTTTTCTCGTTGCTCGACTAAGGTGCAGAATATAGTTATATAGTTGTGGAAGAAGTTAAATGCGAGATAGCCTTTCGCACTCCATCAGGCTTGTGTGAATTCAATCGCATGCCGTTTGGGCTGAGCGCGGCCCCTAGTACATTTCAATGCGCGATGAAATAAGTGCTGTGCTAGGCTCTCTGAAGTGGTCAAATTGGTTGACCACTCATCCTGGCCCGTGGCACAACCTAGGACGAACATTCGCGCAATTTAGATGAAGTGGTGCACAGACTTTACGAGGCGGGGTTCCGCTTTTAACGCGAGAAATGCCGGTATGGTCTGCCTATGATAGCGTACATTGGACATATTTCCCCTAACGGTATACAGCCACTCTCGGATCGCATCGCGGCAGTGTCGAAATGTCCCACACCAACCTGCTTGAAAGAGGTTCAAACACATTGATTAGTCAAACATTTCAGGTAACTTGCAGGCGTTTTCAGAGCTGCCTACCTATTACAAAGTTAAGCTATGAATCATCATCATCATCATCATCATGACTAGCCACATTATCAACAAAATTGGCAGCGTCGTAGGTGTGCGTAAAGCATTACAGACCAGCAGCGGGCACAATAAATCGCACTTGCAGTACACGCCCTTGGAGTGCTTACAACGGCCAATGTCACGTGTGCAGACGTTCGTTCTATCACAGTACGTTTGAGGTGTCCACTGAGAAGCGAAGCGTGGCATGTGAATGAGAAGGCGATGCGACTGGGGTTCGGTAATGCTGTCGCGTGAACTCTTAAAGCCCCTTCAGCGGCGGTGTGTACATTTGTACGCACCAACTTCGGAGGCGCGTGACGCACCGCGTGTCTCTTCAAATGGCTTGAAACGCAGTATGCACATTCGTGAATGCTTCCTGAGTGGACAACTAGCGGTAATTTAACTTCATTGTACTGCCTATTGCTGCAGATGATCACTTTGCTGGAGACACTACCATGTTCGACGATCGTTCGACATGCGGCATTCCGGAACCGACGTCAAAAGTATCTTCTTTCTTTTCCCCTCAAAACGCTTACATCCAAAAATCAAACTTTGCATGCATTTTGGGCCTGCTATTTGGTTTTTTTTAATGCAAGTATTGAAGCTGGCTGATTGCAGAATAATTAGATATTTAATGACACGCTAATAAACATTAATTACTGAAACTTGCACAAAACACCACATTCCTTCATTTTCTTTCTTGGAATGTAATACTGAGTGTCTTGAAATCATGCCATGCGAATTTGACGCATTTGCAGACAGTGCTTCATAATTCGCGCCTGAAGGGGATAGGCAAAGCTGAAGCGGCCCCCAAATTTTTATTAGAACATATTGTAATGCCGCCCCAAAGTATTGCAGCACTTTATTCCGCAGTGCTCTTCACTTTCGGATTTGGTCTTGGTCTTGGTTTTGGTTTTGGCCAGGTGGGTGGGCCACCTGAAATGAGAACAGTACGAACATTTACGATCAGTAAGAGGAACACAGCAGAGTAAAATGTTGTAGGAAGATGTTATTGGTGCGAAAGAAACACAGGTACTGCAGGTAGACAGGTTTCCACAGAAACTGCCTTTATATATAAGAGAACTAACAGACAGGCAGAAAAAGAGTGTTTCACACTCGCCGCCATGGCTGCGATCGGCGCTGACTAACACTCCTAGGTTTAAATGCACATATATACCCAATAAATTGGACGCGGAGATGACCGCCGCCATAGCTCAGTGGTAGAGCATCGGACGCTTTACTCGAATGTCGCAGGTTCGGTCCCTGCCGGCGGCAAGTTATCTTTTCGTCCACTTTACTTTCTTCACATTTATATCCCAATTATTACAAATAGCATCCCTTATACTTTCCTTGGCATTACTGTCTTATTATGTTTCGTTTAACACACCGCGAGGTGTCGTCTTTAGCCCAAGCCTCGCTCATAGCATCCGTCCATATCGAAAAATAGCTCTCCGACGCTCGCCTGGCTGTCGCACCGCATTCCCCGCTAGCCCTGTGAGAATGAACTGCCAGGCTAGAAGGAAGACACAACGTGCGTAGCGTTTCTCTTCGCGTTTCACGACGCTTTGGAGGAGTGCATATCGAGTATCAGTGTTTATTATGTATTTGTTGATGTCACATTTGCGCGGGATTCACTATATGCGGTGTCCACGTATATGTTAAGAACTTCAGCTACCGCAAGAGTTAAATCATGATCATGGGCGTTAGTCGTCGGTACGGAGATGTGCCACTAGGCGTGAACGTGAGTGCGTCCACATCTGCGGTGCTACATCTACCAAACAACAATAGACATTATACAAGCTCTGATATACCAATGCACTAAAGCAATCAACTACTTCTGTGACGACACCTTTCACTTTCGTGTTATACCGATTCCTATGACAGAGGGATCAACCATCTTTTTCAAAGGACACCGCTTGAGGTACTGTCGGCCGCAAAAGTATGCGGGATCTGCAGCGCGTGGCGGAGGGACGGAAAACTGCATTGCTGCGTCACCTACCGTGACGCGGGGGGCGGGGGGTGTTGAGGCTATCGGCCTCGGCGTTTGGCGATGGCACGTTTAGACATGGTGCCGTTACCTGATCTAATCTCGGTGGCCGCGGCCGATAGCCTCAACACCCGCCTCATCATGGTAGGTGACGCAGCAATGCAGTTTTCCGTCGCTCCGCCACGCGCAGGCAGATCCCGCAAACTTTGGCGGCCGAGAGTACATATATCGTGTGCGCGGCTGTTGTCGGGGAAGCATACACGATTTCCACCCTTTCCATGCGCGTGGATCAGTGATGTCACACAGCTGGCTCACCGGAGCTGGCATCTCACGCGTTCTCCGCCACCGCCGCGCGCGACTCGCCGCTGCTCTGCGCGTTCAGGAAGAGTGGAGTCGTAGCCGCGGCAGACAAACTGGCGTCGGCGCGCGCGCAGACTCCGCCACCACCGCGCGCGACTCACCGCCGTCGGTCTGCGATTTCCAGAGGAGTAATGTCGTAGCCTTGGCAGACGTATTGGCGCCAGCGCGCGCGGCTATTCGGCTTCGCTGTGCAGTCGCCGTCTGACACTGTGCTGGAGCGGCTTGATAGCGCCTCCGACTGGCGTTTGCAGGTGGGTAACGCCATGGAGAATGAAAGCGCCAATGCTGCTCAACGGCGCAGAAGAGACGACAAGCTTATCTCATCGGATCCCGAAGTAGTTGCCTGGCAATTAGCGGTTCAGCGTAGGAAAAATGAACAGAAGAAGGCTAATATTCCTAGACAATCTGGAAAGCTAAGAATAATCAGCTGAACCTTTGCTAACGCTACGTATATCCTGGCATAGCCGAGCTAAGCCACTGGAAGTCTTTTTCTGATTGTGGTGAAAATGAGAAGATCGCTCATCACACCGGCGGCAACTAGCATGCTTTTGCCCCATAAAAAAGGAATTATATTTTTAATTTGACGTTGAATATCGTGAAAGAATGACCACTAGCGTCACCCAACAGCGATGTGGCCAATCTACTGATACGACGAAAAATCCTCGCAGTCAGACTCATTTTGCTTAAAAACAAACATGTGTAACTTGAAATTGTATTTTACGCACTTGAGGCAGCTTTCGGTTGCGTCAGAGAGTAATTGTTTGCTTTTTAACACGAAAGTGTTTTATGCCGGGGTCCACCAAGACTTCAGTGACGTATTTCCGTCACGGAAATGACGTGGAAAAAATTTACACGATCAGATGGCAAAGATAAAATGTTCCGTCAACGGGCATCGAACCCACGACCGCTCGGTCTGCAACAACAGATGCCGGCACGCTATCCACACTCTAAGAAAAAAAAGAGTATGCGTGACCCTTTTCGGAGAGTTCTGACTTGCCACGTATTGGACTCTCTTTAAATAGTCACGGTGACTCTCTTGTTGGGTCAGGGTCGGCTCGCTCTAGGAGAGTCCCCTGACCCTCTAGGAAGAGTGGAAAGACTCTCGTCGGGAGGATCACGTTACCACTTATAGGGAGTCAGACGACTCTTGCTGGTAACGCTCCTAGGGGGGTCAAGGGACCCACACCGACGCATCAAGCGACTACACAAGTATTTTAAGCTACTCATTTGATCCTTGCTCTACTTTTGCGCGACTACTATTGAATATAGTGGAGTATTCATTTTAAGCAAGTCCAATAATACTTGCCGTTCTGCCCAGCGACTGTAAAAAAAGAATAGTTCAGTTTTAGCATTATTTTAATAAAACTCGTCAAAACAACACATATTTTTCCAGCAAAGTTATATAGAAAGCGCGAAAAGATGGTCTGTGATTTCTAATTAAGAAGTTTGGGTATTCCTCATTTACATGCTTCTATGAGTATAGCCAACTAAAATGTGTAACTGTGATGTGCACAGTGTCATATAGTGCTAAACGAACAGCAGAAATCGCCATCATGTTTCCATATTTATTCCTTGTGATTAAGAATAAATCAAAAAGTGGTGACGGCTTGAGGCATCAGACTTGTGGCTTGCTAGGTTGTCGCTCCTGTCCAGCGTGAGCACCATGAAAAACGGTATCTGAAAAGCAGAACGTGATACTATGATGAGAAAATGAAATTGCAGTAAAGGTTTGCAAAACCTACACAATAAGTGGTTCACACAGACATAATAAAGGCTAACAACAAAACAACAAAGCACATCCTCCGGCAGCCAGGGACATGCCGCGAGCGGTTATTGACAGCATGTTTTACAAACGTAACCCATCCTTAAATGCTCAGATAAACAGATGCGAGTACTAGGGCCCGAACGACACCCAGGGCGTGCGTACGCCGTCTACGTCGAGATCAGACATGTCATATTCTAGAATTAGCGCACATAACTCCGACAATCACGTACACTCACTCGATTCTGTTATAGCGCCCAACGTCATCGCGGTGTATGCAAACCACGAAAACAGCAAACAGAAACGAGGGAAAAGAGTGCACGCCGGCGGCCGCAACAACGCGCGCCGTCGAAAGTCTAGAGCTTTTTCACTTTACCGGCGAGGCGTGTCCAACTTGAATGACTACCGCGTACGTTCTGGAAGCCACCGTACTATATCTGCACCTCAAACTACCGTCTTTAAGCCAACAAAAACCATTACATATAGTGCGTCTGAGCGTTCTGTACACAGGCTTATTTTTTTTTTTCACGTTCCCCCGCGTGGAAGCACGCCGCACACTCAAGGTCGATGGAAATGTTATTATAAAGTAGACTAAAGTGCATCTCAAAACGACATCTTGCACCTTCAGTAGTGCAGACACGACGTGCGATCAGCAAGAAATGACCCTCGATTATTGTTTGCATCGCTCACTTTATGGGAGCTTGTACAGCAACGCGCATAACGGTGGCAACTCGTTAACTGACAGCTTTAGTTGGGCATCCGCAACAGACCCGCGGATACAGGCTACTGTTGCAAATGGCTGGCAGGTGCCACAGAGCTGCTGCAGACGCGCAGCTAAAGCTGTATAATTAGTACCTACGAAAGCAGTACACTCACCGTTAACTGGCGCCCGTTGTCGTCCGCAGCTCCATGAATATTCCGCCCTCCAAGCGTCACCGCGTCACTTCGTGCACAGAGCCGGCGCCAACACCACCGAAGACTCGCAACCAGCGCTCCGCGCAACCAACGCAACCACGCATCGCATTCCAATAGACCAGGAGACTGAGACGACTGAGAGAGGAGAGCGGCGCGCCACCCTGGCGCCAAAGGGCGAGCGTGCGATATGTATGGCGTATACGGCGGCTCTTCCGTGTACCGAAGCCAACGTTTTTAGATACTGTCAGTTGGAAAAGCGCGCTCCGGAGGCGGCGCCAACTCGTATCCGCTCCGAGGGGTGGCGCTGGCGTAGCGTTGAGATTGAGCCGCCGCCGCCGCCGGCTTCCCGCCACTTCCCGCGGTAGCGTCGAATGTTTTTGTTGGTGTTCGCTTGCGCAGACCACAGCGGCGGGAACTTCAACGTTAGATTTCGGTCATCGCAAATTGTATTTCACATGTGACACGACGATCAAGCATGCTTGAGTGAATTACCAGTTTAACATAGTAAACATGCCGACCTGCAGCGCGCCGGGCTGTCGAAGTGGCTATGCTTCCGAGGAAAACACGTGCGATCGGGGGCACTTCTTCAAACCCCCGAATGACCCTGCAGTTCTGAAGGCCTGGACGGCTGCTATTCCACGAAAAGCCTTCCAGGTGACAATCAAGACCTACATTTGCGGCCTACATTTCGAATCCGAGGACATAATCACTTGCTACGAGCACACCGTAGGCGGAAACGTTGTCAAAATTCCACGTGGCAGGTGGACACTTAAACCTGGTGCTGTTCCTCGAATTTTTCCCAATATTCCTGCACACTTGTCCAAACCAGCGGCGTTAAAGCGCAAAAGGAAACCCCCGAAACTTAGAGGAACCGCGAATTTCGAGCGCCCTGTGTCGGCAAGTGGTGGCGATGTGTCTGACGTTCACATGGATAACAGCGATGTTGACGAAGCTACTGGCGTCCCCTCCGATCCAGAGTTGTGTCCAGAGGTAGCAACTTGGTTCCCTGCATTACAAGACCGAACAAAGTTCCAATCCTGGAATGTCGAGCTTATCCAGGAAGAAGTTGTTTTTTTCAAAGTTGTTCAAAACAAAGGTATTGTCGAAATCGACAAGGCATTGGTGGTAACAAAAGACTTCACCGTTGTCCTCAGTTCTAGGGGGAAGCTTGTTCCCCCGTGCGCATACAGCGAACATGGTTTGGGAAGCCAGCTGAAACTCACGAGCCTGCAGATGGTATCAGCTTTTCTTAGTTATGTTGATCGCCTAAAAATATGCACGGGCTGTCATAGCAGCTTATTCCCTTCCATTTCAACCGCAACATCAGCCCTGAAGATCCGGGACGTGTGGAGGAGCACTAAGTGTTTCGGGCTGTCCCGGGAAGACTTATGCCCACCATGCAAGAGCACAAGGAAGAATCTGCGAGCACGGGAGATGAAAAAAAAGGAGTTATCTACGAAACCAACGAGGCTTCACCAAAAATTACGCTCGACTACTAAAAACCTAAGAAAGAGGGTTATTAGGGCCACAGCTTTTCGAGAAAAAGCGAAGAACGACATTCGAAAAATGAAAACACAGCTTTCAAAAGTGTCTACCAGTCAAGTGGACGAACTCATGACCGGCCTTCCTCCAGCACAACAACTCGCTCTTCGTGCTGCGCTGAAAGCTTCAAAAGCGAAGTCAGCCAGAGGGAAGCGCTACGAAACCGAGTGGCTGATGACTTGCCTGCTCCTTAAAATATCGAGCCCTGCTGCTTATAGGCTGATGTCAAAGATGAACATACTGCCTCTGCCGACATCCTCACGCCTTAAACAAATTATCAAGGGAATGCCTTGCGAATTTGGGTTCAATAAGGTTTCGCTCAGCAGCATCGGTGCATTCATGAAAGGAGAAGAAGGGGTCAGATGCTGTGGAACACTCATACTCGATGAAATGAAAGTGCGCCGAGCTCTCACATTCAACAAGCAAACCTACAAGGTTGACGGTTTTGTCGATTATGGAGATGACGAGGAATCAACAGCTGTGGCGGACCACGCACTTGTACTTATGTTTGTCCCCCTATTTCATTCATGGGTGCAGCCCATCGCCAGCTTTGCGACAAAAAATGCTGCTCCTGGAAGGGTTCTTGCAAGAATGGTTCTTGAAGCCGTCGTAGAGCTTCATAAGCAAAATGCAACAGTCGTAGCTGTCATCAGCGATGGAGCAAGTACAAACAAGTCTATGTGGTCAACATTTGGTGTGACAGGCAACTGTCATGCACCCAAGCACAAAATCGAACATCCATGCATTCCAGGCAGCAGTCTGTACTTTCTTTGTGATGTGCCGCACGTCATTAAGTGCATAAGAAATCATCTGCTTCGCCACAAGTATGGCATGGTGAATATCTATTTTCTCTGTCATCTTGCATTGAAATTTGCTCACTTAAAAAGATATGCCCTCACGTTTCTATTACCTTTGTACTTTGCAGATTGGAGAACACAGAATCAATTTTGACCATTACCGAACCCTTCAAGAGGTCGAAAGCAAACAACAGCTCCGTGTAGCACCGAAGTTGACAAAGGAACATGTGAACCCCGACAATTTGCGAAAAATGAATGTGCGCCTCGCTGTGCAGGTAAGTGTGATCAGAAACATTTACCACGCTGTTGAATTTCGCCGAAATTATTACATGCATGGCAGAAAATGTCTAATATTACTCGTGTTTCTTGCAGCTCTTAAGCCGTAGCGTTGCCACTGGCCTAAAGGTGTACAAACGACTTCAGCATCCTGGCCTGGAGGACTCTGATGGAACTGCGCAGTTCACATCATTGGTGAACGATCTCTTTGATGCCCTAAATGTGAAGCTACCACGGTTTGGGATCCGAAGCTCATCAAAAGAAATAGAGGTACGTATAAAAAGGGAGTTTTCCCCAAAAGGCTTAACAATGACTGTGATAGCAGTGCGTTTATTACAGGGAATAATGCTTGTAATTACAATGACAGCACGTATTTAATAAACATAATATCCGTGCAGATGCTTCACATAAAAGAAAAGAAAACACGGTGGCCACGAAAAGCCTCATTTAAACGAATGTCGTCACGATCCAAGTATGACTTTTTCGGACAACTGATTTCGCGGGTTTCTCAGCATTATGAAGTGTGCAGTAGTGGACAACTAACCTGTTGATCGTTAACATTCCTACGCGCTAATGAGCATTACATACTGGATCTCATTTAAGGTGATTGGAGAATTTCTTCGACTTGTGAACGTGACCGAGCAGAACCACATCAGAGAAGGGACAGTCATGTTCGCCTCCCAAGTGACCATGGAGTCGCTCCGAGTGACGCTCGCATCTGTCTTGGATCTCATCAGAGATCTTCTTTCCAAAGGAGCACAGTATGTCCTGACCGGGAAACTCAACCAGGACCCTTTGGAGGTATAAAATGAAAAAATTTTGAAAGCTTACAGTTGTTACATATTCGCTGGTGCAGGGTTGCAAGTGTTTCAAAATATTTTGAGAAAAGAGACGTCATTCTGCTTCGTTTTCTTTCAGCGATTTTTCGGCATCACTAGAAGTTTCGGAGGGGATGAAGACCACCCGACTATTGTGAGCTTCTCGCACATATACAGGCTTTTGAGCCTGTACACACCGATTAAGACGTCTGTGACTGGCAATGTTGTGGCCGAGCCAACATTCGTGCTTGCTGCTGTTCAAGAGACGATGAAAGCAGGAAAGAAAGAAAGGCTGACTGCACACGAGAAACTCCAAAGTGCAATCAAGTTGAAGCTCTCGACGCTCTGCAGTGCCCCAGAGAGTGATCCAGCTGCTGGAAACACTGCACCCGATCATGGAAATGGCATGTCAGCTGCACAAGATTTCATCATATACTACTTGTGTGGCTACCTTGTACATACTTTTTTGAAGCATGAGAAGTGTGTTGAATGCATCAGGGCAATCCAATCACCACATGCAGAATGTCCAGAAGCGTTTCTTACTCTAGAAAAAGAGTTTAAGGAAGGATGCCTTAAATATCCTTCGTCGAATTTGTTCAACCTGTTCAGAAGCGTTGAAACTAAAGTCTCAAATGTTCTGCAAGAAAACAGCCTTTGCGTCGACACCTTCTGGGACATCCTGGATTCGCTTGAAAGCTGTGGCGTGAAAGGGGTGGGATGCAGCACCCACAAAACCACTCTCACTGCAGAGCTATTACAGTCGTACGTAGTGTTGAGAATGCATTTTGCCGCAAAAGATGCCTGTAAGGAACTGACTGCATGTGGCGCTATTTCTTCTGTAAGGAAGAAAGTGAAATTGATGTAAAATTTCGGTTGACTTCAATGGTAAAAATCTACCATCAGCACTTAAAAAGCTTTTCCAAATAAAAGTTATTTAAATACTGGCTGTATGTCATCTATAGCACTGCGTTCTATTTTTCTTAAATTTTCTTCCTTCACTTTGGAAACCCTTCTCGTAACTGCTCGGATCATTTTAGCTACAATCCAAGGAGTTTGTGTATGAAATGCATCTTCACGTAAAAATTATACCATTTATGTCAGCTGTGCCAGCTGTGAGGCGTGCAAGCTCACCGATATAAAGCACAGCAGGATTGTGGCGCTAATTCGTGCAAGATTGCCAGTGTGGCCTGTCTATTTTCCCTTAGCTGTTCAAAAAGAAGCACAACCGTTTGCGCAATTTATACGATGTGTAACCACAATAGGCTCGTTCGCTTAGAATCGTGCACAACCTGCAGACGCGGATGAACGCTATTTATTGCAGAGGCGGCAGGCAGAATTTTTTTCGGGGAGTAGGGGCACAAACTTGATCTGAAGTGGGTGCCGGACAGGCAAGTGTGGTGGAGTGTCACTTTTTGCTCTGTAAACAATAGCGGGAAAGACTTTTTTGGGGGGGTGGGAGGGAAGAACGGCACAGGCGCGGTGTGCCCCCCCCCCTCTGGCCCCGCCACTGATGCATTGCAGGCACAGAATTAATCATACATTTGTTAGGTACAGGCGCGGCCCTTATTTATCACTAAGTAGTATTCATTCGGCCCTCCTCTAGCTGCTTTAGCTAAAATCCGCGTATTTGGAAACGAATCTCCCGCTGTTTCGCATGCAGAGGTAGCAGACGACGCTCCTTCACCAATCCCAAAGCGACAGCAGCGCCGCCGCTGCGCGGGATATGAGAGGGGGCCGCTCCTCGCCGCCGCGACCGCGCGCGCTTACCCAACTGAAGCCTGTTTCACATGCGAGCGACCGAGCGGCGGGGCCCGCGGCGATCGAGCGGCAGCAGGACGCTCGGACGCGGCTTCGTTTCACATGCACCGCTTTTGCGCGGCGCGCGCCTCTGCGATGCGCAGTGATGGTTGTGGGAAGCGCCCGTTATCCGCGGGTTTCCTTTCTCCGGGCTCGCTTGCTTTGGTGCGCTTGGGTTGCAAGTTTCACCAGCCTTCTACTTCGGTGATCGATTTTCACGCGCCTAAACCTTGAATGATGAAAATGTGCAGTTTATCAGAGTGCAATTAAACAACTTCAGTAGTCACGTTTATTTCTGTTCGAGCTTTCTTTTTTTTACCACGCAAGTCATGTTCCACGCACATACACTTGGCCATGGAAAAGCAAAAGAATTTGTTTTTGGGGTTTTAAGCTTTCACAGGGCTTTCGGTGGCTTTTGGTCTCGAATGCCGCAAGGCGTTGGTGCGCCGTATGGGCCGGCAAGCGGATGCCAACGGCCCAGTCGACGACATTGTGGGTTTGTGAAGGAGCTCGTCTCTTTTTCTTTCTTTTTTTTTTTTTGCCTATGGGCATTCTGCAGTAAAGAGGCGCCGGCATTTGTCGTCTTCGGGGTACGTGACCACTAAAAAAAAAGGAAAAGAAAACAGTAAACTGTTCGAACGTGCTGCACCAGAGTAGTAAAAAAAAAAACTGAAACGTCTACTGCGAACAAGTGCGGAGTGTCGTAGGTTCTCCCTGTCCGGACCTATGTTGGTGTCACGATTCGATAAAAATACAAAAGAACAAAATGACACGTGCAAACGATTTGTCTGCTTTGATGGAAGCGCAGTAAAGAACAACAAAAGGAAAAGAACGGCGTTTTCTACACTGCCAGCTCGTTGCAGCGAATGTCGTCTGCTAGGAAACCGAGTCGGAGCGAGTTCCTCCCGGCGCGCGCGGCTGCTCTCGTCTCCATCCCTACGGTCACGTGCTCCCCGCGTCACTGCTCCCCCATTGGTTGACCTTGGGCAGCCGCTCTGCCGCTCGCGAACTTTTCCAACTCCGGCGAACTCGATCGCGCGTCCACTGGTCGCTCTAAAAAACCTGTTTTTGGGCTTCCGCGACGGCAGCCGCTCCGCTCTTGGAGCAAAATCGCTGCATGTGAAACAGGCTTGACAGTATCTAAAAACGTTGACCGAAGCCAATCGAAACGCGCTTCAGGAGGGTCCAGTGACTCCTTCCCAAATGCGAACTCTTTTTCTCTGCCTGTACCTTCCAAAAGGGGTCAGATGGACACCCGAAGAGAATCACGGTTCCATGACCCTCTTTTGACTCTCTTTTTTCTTAGAGTGCACTGCGCCACGGCCACAGACTCTCGAGGCTTTACAAACGCGCCTTTTATATCTACCACTCTCCCGGTCGGCGGGGTGGTGTTGCCCTCTGAGAGCGGTAAAGTAAAGTACTTCGTCATTGCCGTGGCCTCCGCGATTAGCACCTGCAACGCGTTACACGTCCGTCCCATTGGGCGCGTTTTCAATACAAGTTCAATTTTGTCAGTGCCTTAACGCACCGCGAGGTGGCGACCTCAACCTAAGCGTCGTAAAAGCGTCTACCTCGCTCATAGCATCAAGCCAAGCTAATCCAAACCAAAAATAGCTCAGCGACGCGCGCCTGCCTCACCTGGCTGTAATATCGCATTCCCCGCTCACGCACTCGCCCCAAGAAAAATCGCAGCCGGGCTACTGGGGCGGCCCGACGCGCTTTGCGTTTCCCTCTAGTCCGCCCGTGGTGTTCAATCACATTCTAACATACCGCGGGATGGCGACGCTCTCTGGCTATCACACCTCTGATTACGTTTTCACCGTTAACTACTACAGCTGCCACAAGGGTTTGTTTAACCATTTAACATGAACGTTGGTCGTCGAGATGGAGATGTAGCACTAATCATCAAAGTGGGTGCATACACGTCAAACGGTGCTATTACCTGCCAGACGTCAATATACATTGTGCAAACTCTCTTATATCAATGTACAGTAAACATTCAGTTACTTCTGTAAGGGCACGCTTTACTTTCGTGTAATTCCGATTACTATGACGGAGGGATCAACCAACTTTTTTCGAGACGGCGCCGCAAGCAGCGCCCGATGGCACTGCTTGCGGCGCCGTCTTTGATTTCGTCTGCTTCAACTAAAGTGCGTTATGCCAATGCGCTGCCATGGGCGCTGGTCGTACTGTGCCGCTGTATTGTTGTTAGGATGTCTGACATGTGCTGCGCTACGAAGATGTGGATTTATCGTACCTTTTTGATGACTAAACTTGGCTTGGATTGCGGCAGCAGTGCTAAAATAAACGCATAGACTGCGATTACAGCAAAACAAGTGTTCCGTAATAGTATAATAAGGCTTCATTTAACCGCTAGCGCGCTGAACAAGACTGTTACATTCATTACATTCGTGTTCAGCGAAAATAATGTAATCCTACAGAAATCACATGTGCTTTCGGTTTTAATTTTTACCGGCTCTACAATCGTCATCGCATCCACCAACCAGTATTGTGGGCATGTTTCACGCCAATGGAAGAAGACTGCTGCAAGGTTGGACACGTCAGACGGTACGCTTTCTACTGCGGTACAAAACAGAAAATCGGTGAAGGACGGTAGACAGTCCCTTTAAGACAGGACGCCCTTTTCTGTCCTCCCTTAAATTTTTCTTCTATGTTACGCGTCTTTTTTTATTTCAGTAACTGTGTGTGTTCGCCCTGTTTTTTTTTTCCTTTATTAACGTAAATATAATTGTAGGCGATGTTGGCGTCATTGCCTGGCGGTGGCTAGAACTTTTCACTTGGTTACGAGTAAAATAAAATTTAAGATATAATGTGGTCGCATCTTCTGAGTTCAAAAGTTCTCGTTTTTGCAGAGCCCGCTAATGTTTGCACACACAAATATTATGCATATACAGTAAAATACCCCTTGAACGAACGTCATTTAAACGAACTATTCAGTTGTACGAAATTTTTGTAAATCCTAGGCCGAAGCACCATTGGACACAATGCTAACGCTTTTCTGCCCAATGAAATTACCGCAGAGTGCATTTCACGTCTACGAAAATATCTCGTGATGCGATGCTATGCCTCTCAAGTCATACTGATCAGACATTGCCTGAGTACAGGTTACAGATAGCTTTTTTTGCGTTTTGAGGACTATGTCACCTGTCACTCTTGCGTTCAGCCATGCGCCACTCTTTGTACAGAAAAGATTGTAGGGAACATCCTATCTCAGGAAGAAGAAGAGAAGGAAGAAGTAACCCTTGCAGAGGAAGCACAAAAAATTTCGACTAAAAAAGTGCTGATGTATTAGGAAAGAGCGGAGTCCTTCGCCGCCCGGCAGTGTTGTGCCGGAGAAGGTTTATGAGAGCTTGGGCACAGTGACTCAGCTCATGACCACTGCAGTCTTAAATGCACAAGTGCAGCAAAAGATTTCTACGTTTTGCAAAACATGCCAAATAAGCAGAAATTCACATTCAATTAAGCAGCATTGCAAATAAAAGGGTTGAAATTTCATTTCAACAACTGATGTTTTCTTTATCTCCTGATAACAGGCTGGAACATAGCTATTTCAGATCAGCGAACTTTCACTTTAACAAACTTTTTTCTTGAATCCCTCGAAGTTCATTCAAGTGAAGTTTCACTGTATATGATGTACTAAATTACTACTCATCACAATTTAATTAGCATTGTCTCCAAAGAACCGTTGAAGGATGTTCATCGCGTTGTAGTGAACCTTAGGTGGCCATGGGGCTAGTATTTTGGCTAGTGAAACCGTTCGTTCTGAGTCCAGTAAACGGAGCTCCTGCTATAGTCGCTTTACACGTGCGTTGTACTTGGGATGATCGAGTAACAAGGGAAAACATCATCGTCGACATGCCCGCATGAACACTATAGATTGCGCACGCTGAACTCTGGATAAAAAGCAGTCTGTGTCGGTAGTTCCGAGGCGGAGACCATGCGTGACGGTGTCGATGCGTCGCGGGAGGTGAGGGTCTAGTTGGTTTTAAAAAATAAAGGCAGATTCTCAATAGTGGTGCCAAGCCCGAAGGAAGTGCGGAGCTGGGCAGCCTTCTTTGTTTCTCTTCGGTTTTCTCTTTCTCTCCTCCTATCTTTCTTTCTTTTTGCTCTTTTCCAGTATTGTCTGTTTTTTTTTCTATATATATATATCTATTCATTTCTCTTTTGCTTCCTATTTTTGCCGTTCTCCACTTTCTATTTCTCGCTTGCTTGCTATTTTTTTTTCTACCTATTTTTATGCGTGGTTTTGCCTGCCTTCCGCCAAGCGACCACAGCATAGAACAGCCCGGGCTCCTAAAGTGCTCCGCACTAAATATCATCATCAAAGCGCCCGAAGAACAAGAGGAAGGGGACTTCTTGGGGCGAGCGAGCGCTCAAAATATTCTAGATGGCTATGCTGTACGTAGTTTTCAACGCGGATACTTGGGCTAGTTGGTGGGTGTGGAACTTGCGCATCTTAGCAAGCGCAGCGAAACAAACACTGGAAAAAACACAAACACATCCTGCCTACGCGTTCCTTTCTCTCGTGTTTGTTCCGCTGCGCTTGCTAAGATGCATGTAGTTTTGCCTGCGTTACGCCAAGCGATCACAGCATACGACAGCCCGGGCCCCTAATGTGCTCCGCACTTATTATAGAAGTCGACTGCGTATAGGGCTATTTCCTTTATGCTGTCTGTGAACCAGTCAGAGAAATTCAGTTCGCGTTTCAGTCCTTGTAAGATGCAGCGTCTGCCTGGTTGGGACAGGGGAATCAGGTAGGTTTTGGAATTATGAGCAGCTTTTGCCATCTCATATTCCATTTATTTTCCTTTGATTTCGCAGTGATTTCAAGCCCATTGGAATGCGACATGATAGACTGGCAGTGCTGCTTACGGACTTTCTTTTGAGTTAACGCACATTACACGCATGTCTATCTTTCCTGAATTAATATTTTCGGTACTTCTAATAGCCGCCAGAGAATCAGTGTTTACGACCTGCTGTGTCTTGTAAATATTTATTTCATTTTGTCTAGTTATTCACGCCTTGGTCGCTTGCTCTAGCATTACCTCAACTATGGGCACATGGTTAGTGAGAACAAAATGTCGCGAAATCGGATGCTGAATGAAACTTAACGGTTTAGCCCCACCTACTCACTTTTGCCCAGTTTGCGTCACATCTTTATCAAAGAATAAACAATTGTAACAAACGCAGCGTATCACAAAATCCTAAGGTCACCCACGTAAAGGCTACCAAAGCAAGTACTCTCTGTCATGGGATAATTATTGAGGTGCGTCTACCAAGCTATTCGTTCCCGAATCACGTAAAACTGTGTTAGTCGCATGAGATATGACAACGTTATTTAACTAAATAAGGCTTTATGGATTGATATGGATTCACTTCAGGTGACCATAAATACTCCTTTAACGGCCATACGTAAGCATGTATTTATAGATATATCATATTGACACTTAAGGAATCCTTCGAAATTTTGAGAACACGTCAAGCCTGTAAACAATTACAGCTTATTTATGAACGTTTGAATGGAGTATAATTACATAAAGTGGCTTTCTTGCAGTGTAAAAGAACACCATAGTCCGCGATATCACGAAACATCACGAAACATTTGAACGAAGACTTCGTAGAAAGTGCAGTTCTTTCAGATTTTTTTACGCGTGAGTACAACGTATTGATATGGATCACATACATATACCCTATGCAAACGCACGTGCTTAGTTCAAAGGGAGCACACTGGTCCTCTGTGTGTGGAGCCCTCTACAAGTTCAAAATCCTTGAACAAAATTTCTTTTATTTTATACATTTAGGCCCGTGTTCTGAAACGCTCGTTACCTCAGTGAGGGGGCCTCAACTGCTTGAGGACGCCTCATCACGTATTCTGGAACGCTCCTTACTAAGGTTCCCTCACTGAGGCCCTCCTTGGTGCTCCCTCAATTTAAGGTAGCTCTAGGGCTACCCTCAGGCCTCCTTACCTTGCTACTTGCACTGAAAGGGCGCTTTTCTGCTTTACTTTGTCAGCGACAGTGTGTCCGATTCCTTATTTAGGACAAGGCATTTTACAGGAATAGAGAAAAAAGAAGAGACTCAAGGAAAATACTTTCAAAATTCATAGTATCAATTCTTGGCCAATCCCCCAGAGTGGGTATGAGCCATGTGGCAGAGGGTACAACAACAACAACAACAACAATACGAAACGGTAGGCCGCCTCATCGCCCACCGTTCGTGCTGGCGTTTGCCAGGAACGACAACTGTTGCTTGGATGAGGCTAGCGATGCCTTCTTATATGCATGGGCATTCTCACATGCATGCGGGCTGCCTCCACAATGAAGCAGGTGCGGTCGTCCGGGTGAGAGAAAATCACATTGGTCTTAGCAAACACAGGGGTGCAGCCGCACGCGCTACAATGTATGCCCATGAAACCCTCCTTTCTTTTTCTGCGGATTATCTCAGCCACTGTATTTGTCATCCGTTGTGACACAGGTGAGTGACCTGTGCCTGAAAGCAGGCGCCTACAGTGTGGCAGCATGACTATTTTAATGCGTTGGAGAAGCAAGCCCGAACAATAATCTTTTTGACAATTTTACTGTGCGAAGGTGAGAACAGTGGGATTCCTTGCACGAGCCTGGTTCATATTTCCAGCAAACATGATCACGGGTTAAATCAAGCTTAAGGTCAAGGAACCCGACGGAATCCTAAAAGTGAATATCACGTGTTATGACGAGGGGCGATATAAATTCTTGAAATATTCCGACATTTCCCTATCAAAAATTCTCATATGACACATATGCCTCGTATCCAATAATCTCGCATGAACACATATGAATCATATGTGTTCTCGTACGATTATACGATATTACGGAATGTATGTCATACGTATCATATGAGATTTTTCGATACGGTTGTGACAACTCATAATTCAACCCCGAGGCTGTGAGGCTACTAAAAAATCGTTCACATATATCTGAATAGTTTCAGGCCTTGGGTTCCTGGAAACCGCTGCTGTAAGAGTTTCTCGTTTTGCAAAAGAAGAAAGAAAAAAAAAACAGGTCTATTCACCTTATTCCTCGTTCTTGCTTGGAAACGGACTGTTCAGTCAGTATTTCACACGTAAAGCAGTGTACACGTTATTATTCATCGTTATGCCTAAAAAATATTCCTTATTCTTGCTTGAAAACGGACGTTTAGTCCGTATTTCACGCGTACTCTCGATCCCAGACTTGTAAAACACGCGCCTCACCTTACTGAGGTGGCCCTTATGAAAGGAAGGCTTAAGGAAGCTTTCAGAATATGCTGGCTCCCTCAAGGAGCTCCTTAAGAAAAGGAGGCATGAAGGGCTCCTCACGTAAGTTAAATAAATGGTCTGAGGTAAGGAGCGTTTCAGAATACGGGCCTTATAGCTTTAAGACGATTCATTTTACGTGACCGACGATTGCAACTTTTCGCTTAGTCGGCATAGAAACGCTAACGCATTTAAAAGAATTTTCCTGCATGCATGAGTATGTGTGGCTGCGTTTTACGAAGGACCTACGACAATGTTAAAGTGTGTTCGCTTACCTCTACTCGTACGTATATACTTAACACTGCTCTGACCGGCATGGGCCAACACGTTTCTGACCACATTGATAGCCGCACAGACCCAACAGCAATCGGCCGGGAAAAGTGCCAATCAAAGCCCACCCTTACAACTCTTTTTTTTTCTCAATCGACAAGAGGAATAGGATAGCTTCGCGCTTTGAAGGCGGAAATGGCTAATGCTCATCGCTTAGCAAAACAAACAATATGTGCGAAAAAAAGACGTCCGCGAAATGCCGCAAGGTATGGCACCCAGGAGCACAACAGACACGTAAGGGCAGTAAAGTCCTACAGTGCATGAAACAAAAAGTCATGTTCATAAGCTCACAAGCTGACACAAGCTTCCAAGCTGACAAAAAATTGGTCCTCGACCCCGGACCAGGACGGAGTTTTTGTCAAATAGAAAACTTTTCACTTAGGCAATGAAGGCGCCACGCTTCGTTTTGCCACGCGCTTCAATGGTCTCTAAAATTTTGGCCGTGGCTGTTCATTGGTAGAACTGATTGTCTAGAAACAAGAACGCTGCGGCAGGCTTACCACATTTATTCTTGCACTGGCTATAGGTATTAAAACCCCCATGGTAGCAACCTTGATACAACTTGCAGCGTCCATTTCCCGAAAAGTACCAGCGAGAAAACAGAGCCTTGCATAGTCCTTTTTTTAGGTCTCTGGCGGCATAAGGGGGGCAGCTTTTCTCTCTTCTTCTCTTTCATTCCTGTAACGAAATAAATTTGAAATTCACACTTTATTTTTTTTATTTTATTACCGCAGATATTCCTAAAGACAAGCCAAACATTTATGTGTGCTTCAATAAATAGGAGACTTTGTTTTTATAGGTTGACACAGCATTCCTAAATGCATGTATATCTGTAGAGAATTACATATGGTGCGCGTTGGCGAGCCTGACTGCTTGATCTTGTGCTTGAAGTACTTCGTATCTGTCGAGTCTCAGCCGGTGAATGCACGCCCTCTGTGACCGTTCCCGTTACGGCGCAGAACGACAGATTCTGAAGGCAGCCCTGCATTTGCAACGCGGCTTGAGCGCAACACAAAAGCGCTTTTGGCGTTTTTCAGGAACGCTCGACCTAACGAAAGTCTGTGAATGACTATTTTGTGTGTATATGCGCGTTTGTGACTGTATGCACTATTTGTTTGTATATCTGATCATTGTGTGATCATAGTCATCACCTGACACTTGGAGTGGCAAGCCAGGCGATAATTAAATATTATTTCTCTCCATCTGTAGAGATATACTATCCCGCTGTTGTATCAACCGCTGTGCGTTTATTATTATTATTATTATTATTATTATTATTATTATTATTATTATTATTATTATTATTATTATTATTATTATTATTATTATTATTATACATTAATGTTGTATGTACAGTAGGTGCCGATGCTTTTTATGACGCCGGCTATTTCTCTTTTCATGACATGCGAAGGAAGAAGCACAAAAGGATCGAAAGTGTCATAAATAACAGCAGTCACCTAAAAAAACTACTTACTAACTTCCCCACAGAAGAAGGTGACGACACTGAAGTGGCTTAAACAGCTCCGTAAACATGTCAACCGACCAGAGGAGTACGCGAATCCGCATAGAAGTTTTGTACATGACAACATAACAGGACAGACGGGGGAAGCGCATACACGATATACAAACAGAAGTAGAGTCAAACCACGTTATAGCGAAGTAGCATGGAGATGAATAATTACATCGTTATACCGTATATTCGCTTTAACACTAGAGATAGAAATCGGCACTATCATGGCTCCCCGAGAAATCTTAGATAAAAAACAAATTATTCTAGGCTTCAAACCCACTATAAGTGAGGTAACCCTTACTTGTCCCCTTGCGGCACTTCAAACTAAACAGACCAAAACATGAGAAGGTGAAGTTAAAACTGAACAAAGTTCATTTCACAAAACAGGCCTGCGTTCACATTTATCTGAAGATGGATGTGACAACATTTTAAATACGAAGCATTTCATAGTGAACCTTTGGCACTTTGAGCGTTTCTATCTATCTATCTATCTATCTATCTATCTATCTATCTATCTATCTATCTATCTATCTATCTATCTATCTATCTATCTATCTATCTATCTATCTATCTATCTATCTATCTATCTATCTATCTGTCTGTCTGTCTGTCTGTCTGTCTGTCTGTCTGTCTGTCTGTCTGTCTGTCTGTCTGTCTGTCTGTCTGTCTGTCTGTCTGTCTGTCTAGCCGCCTACGTCTGAATCCACTCGTGATCACCTCCTCAACATGGTGTAGACCAAAATAGGCTTGGGATATGGCTCTCTTGTCATGACATGAATAACGGGAAAATCCTGTCGCGTAAGTCGTCAAGACCTTTCCTCCAGACAGGTATGGCGCATACCCGTATAACACGGCCGTTAATTCTCACAGGGTGAGCGGGGAACGCGTTCGCTCTTGGCGCGCTTTCTCTTTCGCTCGGGAGCGGACACTTTCCTTGCATTTCACCGATTCCAAAGCGGTGATAATGAACGGACCACGTAAACCAACAGTACAATAAAAGTTTGATGTTTAGTATATACACGGTGTTTCACACTCTTTATATGGTGTACTGGGCGAATTTCACGGAAGAGTTTCACGGTTTACCGATGATTCCCTCCGGAGCTTCGCCCCGCTCATCATCATTCACCCCGTGGATATGCTGTGATTTTTTAGATGCGAAGTATCTTATGGCGGAGTTCAATCCGGTGGTGGTGGTGGTGTGCGGCGTGACCACCCTTACTGCGCATGCGCATACCCTCTCCACTTCCCCTCTCCCCTCCCCACATTCTCTCTCCCTTTCCCCTCTCCACTTTCCCTCTCCCCTTTACCCCTCTCCACTTCCCCCACTCTCCCCCCTTTCCACTCTTCCTCTGAAACGCGGGCTAGACATCCCAAAATTCTCTCCTGCGCAATGCCGCGATGAGCATCAGCGCATGCACGTCCCCTCCCCCTCTCTCTCCTCTCCTACGCTGCCCCCTCTCCCATGCCTGCCGACTTCGTTCCCCGCTCGCCCTGTGAGAATTAACGGCCAGGCTAGAGGGAAGACAAGACGCGCGTAGCGTTCCTCTTCGCGTTCCACGACGCGAGGTCGGTAGCATGCCCAAAGAACGCCAACGGAACGCGATCGTGCAAGTGCACCGGCTTCGCATCGCCTCATGGTCCCCTTTAGCGGGAAATTGTGTAACTTTAGGGGCGAAGCTCCTTAAGGCGGCACCCGTTCGTCCCTCGTAGTCGTAGTCGTAGTAGACGTAGTGCGTAACCTGTCTTACGCTTTGACCTCCAAGGTGGTGCCGGTGGGAGATTTTTCCTGTGCGTGCTTGAACAATAAAAAATTCACAGCGTGCGCGTTAACTAAAAGCCGAATTCTTCTGTCTCTTATTCCCCATTAGCAGCCTTTGGCATGTTCCAGTAGGAAACGTTAGTAGAAGTAGAAGTGTAGGTGTTAGCTAAAAGCCGACTTCTTCTGTCTCTCATTCCCATTAGCAGCCATTGTTTACCTACAATGTAGTGCCTGGTGAGATTTCTCCTGTGCGTGATTAAACAATAAAATATTTGTTCAAAACGCCGTTGATTGATGAAATAAACCAACGAAAGACGCCAGATGTTTTGTAAAAGCAAAACGAAAGAACGCCAGATGTTTCTAAAGCAAAACGAAAAGACGCCAGCTGCTTAACGAAAGACGCCAGATGTTTTCTAAAGCAATGGTTTTCTAAACAATGAAAATTCACAGCGTACATGTAAAATTGAAGTGAGCTGCAAGTCGTCATAACTCATCGAACCTTTAGTATAAACGCGCCCGATCTCACGTCGGTGATGATGTACTGGGCAGAATTCACGGAAGATTCACGGTTTACCGATGAACCTCCGCAGCTTCGCCCACTCATCATCATTCACTCCGTGAATATGCTGTGATTTTTTTTTATCCGAACGTTTAATGTCACAACCACATTTTAAAAAAAAAGTGGTTCTGAATGGTCTTTCAATCATTAGTTTTTATTTTTGTGCTGCCTTTTGAGTCTTGAGCCGTACGATAACGAAATATTTTTGCCTTAGAGGCTGTAACGGGTGGCGCTCGCGTTGAGGGTTTCGTTATAAAAATAACAAATGTCACTGCAATAAAGCGTGGCCAACCAACGTTCGTATTTAATTCGCTATGACCGATAACTTGCTATATCAGTGTTCGCTATCACGACGTTCAACTGCAACATGAAGCACCCACGTGTAATACTCATTGTTGTAGCGTTAGACCAACTTGTACTGATATATACCGGGGAAGCACTGTCCGGGTCTTTGCAGCATTAGTCGCAGCCACGCCATCTAGCTAGTGGCGCTCACAGCGCCCATGCATCCGTGGCCAAATGAGAGCGTGCGTCATGTACCTAAACGCAGCAGCTCACACGCGGAAAACGTGTGACGTGTGTTTGTTCCGTTCATCGCTGTAGCCCACATAGCAAAAAAATTATCCTTGGCTTTGTGTGACTTAAAAGGGCCCTGCGACACAAATTAAGCATGTCGTTTTCAACGCTTGTTCTGGTACTGTGGAATGCGCCGACATCGTTGCGCAGGTGGCAACGCCGAAAACAAGGCTGTTTTAATTTTGTTTCACCGGATAAACTGCGTTGATTTCGGACTACAGCGACACACATCGGCTATTTTTGTTATGGGAAGTAACGTTTCGTCATGCGGCAGTGACGACAAGGCCGTGCGTTTTGATTGGCTTGACGCGACATGTACTATGTATTATTCATACGGTGGTAGCTAGCCCATATTAGTGAGCCCTAAAAAGAATAAAACCCTATTTATGCTTTCTCAGAAGCAAATCATTCCGGTTTCTAATTGATGTATTTTCAGAACAACGAACACAACGCTAGGTGCGCTGTGGAACTGGTGGGAATTAGTGTGCCTCGATGTGTGCGCGCATCAAGGCACCCTAGGTGGGAATGGTCATCAAACGATACCCTTCCGCGTTTTGCCTTTTGCGGCATCGGGCGACAGCGGCCCCACCGGCACCTGCAAAACACGCGACGCTCAGTTCAACACGATGCCGTCAACGAAAAAAATCACAGCATATCCACGGAGTGAATGATGATGAGTGGGCGAAGCTGCGGAGGTTCATCGGTAAACCGTGAATCTTCCGTGAATTCTGCCCAGTACATCATCACCGACGTGAGATCGGGCGCGTTTATACTAAAGGTTCGATGAGTTATGACGACTTGCAGCTCACTTTAATTTTACATGTACGCTGTGAATTTTCATTGTTTAGAAAACCATTGCTTTAGAAAACATCTGGCGTCTTTCGTTAAGCAGCTGGCGTCTTTTCGTTTTGCTTTAGAAACATCTGGCGTTCTTTCGTTTTGCTTTTACAAAACATCTGGCGTCTTTCGTTGGTTTATTTCATCAATCAACGGCGTTTTGAACAAATATTTTATTGTTTAATCACGCACAGGAGAAATCTCACCAGGCACTACCTTGGAGGTAAACAATGGCTGCTAATGAGAATGAGAGACAGAAGAATTCGGCTTTTAGTTAACGCGCACGCTGCGAATTTTTTATTGCTCAACAACGTACAGGAAAAATCTCCCACCGGCACCACCTTGGAGGTCAAAGCGTAAGACTGGTTACGCACTACGACTACTACGACTACGACTACGAGGGACGAACGGGTGCCGCCTTAAGGAGCTTCGCCCCTAAAAGAAACATTCTAAACGCTTACCGACCGGCACATTCCGCGTCATTGGGTGGTATCGTTTCGTCCGGGCCCTCGGAGCCATCCTCGCGTTGCGCGGAGCTCAGCGACGCACTTTCAATTTGCAATGGAGTGCACGACACGCAAGACATCTCTGCATCGCAGGAGCTCGCGTTCGAGGTCTGTTAGGTGTTCCAACTCATTGTGTGCACTACACGACAAATCATGGGAGCGTCTGCTAGCTGGCGCACGTGATTCGTCGTAGCCATGGTAGCAACGCCGTCAAAAAGAGTAGTGGCGAGGCACTGTGTGAAAGCCGCCATGATACGAGACTTCCGGTATGTCTCTATAAGACGCGCGCGGTGATTGGAAACTGCTATTGACGTCAGCGGGAAAGCGAAATGCGAAAGGGAGCGTTTCTTGTAGTCGTGTGCTCGAGTTTTGAACTTTGCACACTAATGACATCAGACTTCGTGCACCAATTTTTATAATTCTTTTTGCGTTTATCTCGGCATTTATTACTACACGCATTCCAGCGCTAAATAAGGCAGTCGTAAAAACGTCACAGGGCCCTTTTAAGCTGTGCGAAGATAGGCATGATTTAGCACTGAAGGAACCCACCTCCACTTGAACACCTACATGTCTCCAACCTCCAACTCGCCTCCGCTATACTATGTTATACCCTCCCTCCGCCTTTCCCTCCTTTTCACGATCACATCACTTATCATCACCGTCACTTTCTTTTCCCACCCCTTTTTTACTATATTATACATAGCTAGGTTATGCTTCAAACTCTCTCCTCCTGCTTTCCCTCCTCCTCCCCCTGACACCCCTTCTCACCCTCACTTCCCGTTTCCACCCCTTTGCGATAATATATTATACATGGCTATGCTATACTTTACCCTCTTCCCTCCTCCTAATCCTCCTTCGCAATGCTGCGAACATCAACAGACACGTTAGAGCTCGGCTTTAACAGCTCCACTATAAGAAAAGGTTGTTCTGCACAAGCCACTGTTGCTAGACTTCCACGCTGGGAACTCATTGCGATTTATCGTCTACGCGTCGACAGCCACAGCCACACCCTTATTCAGAGCCCTCATTCAGATACATGGTTTTGTCTGCGCTA